>NW_010171194.1:0-17121 GCF_000695765.1 Mesitornis unicolor
AGCCACTCGTCCCCAAGTCTGTAGCGCTGCAAAAAATACTTGCTGGGGTTTTTTTTCTAAAAATCTGTGTTAGTATTTCAGCACTTTTAATTATTAATACCAAGATACAGGATGCAGAATTTCTTCTTGCATAGGGAGTATATCTGTGCATTGCTGGAATGGCCTTTATTTTGTGATTGGCTTCTTTGGCATTCTTAATGTAGATTGTTAATTTGGAAATAGGAACGTAGTTCAACTTAGTTTGCTTGCTCTCACTCACCTTTCTTACACAGAGGGATTGTTAATAAACAGTCCAGATACAGAGGCAGTAATTCTCGCCACCATCTTCCCTTTTTCCATTTCGTAAAGCTTGTAAACTGAAAATGACTGATCTGGGAAACTAAAGAAATCAGTGAACATGAGAGTTAAAGAGAAGGTATTTATCTTAGTAATAAATACAGGCATAGAAAAATCCTGTGTCAGATATGAGTTTGTTAGAGGCAGCTGGTAAAATTTTAATGCAATGCAGGAATGTTGGCTATTTCTGATTTCTGAACTGTCTGTGTATAATAGTTAGTGATATACTGACTGTAGCAAGGATGTGATGCAGCATCTGCATGTAACACTTTTGAAATCTGTTTTTAACATTTCCTGATAAGCAGACTTGGATAACTTGTGCTCTGGAATATTAAAGGGACCGAACCAGGATTGTGTGCACTTAGGTGCTCTCTTTTTAAAAACATTGGATGTCACAGGGAAATAGCAAAGAGCAGAAAGATTGCAGTGTAATTCCGCTGTCTGAAAAGTAGAAAAATAAATGAGTTTTACACTAGTTTGAGATCTTCACGCCACACTGACTAGATCTATCTTCTCACTGAGGCTATCATAGAGGCATTTTTAATACTTCTCCTCCTACTGCCTGTCATGCATACTAATAGAGAAACATCTGAGAGCAACTGGAGTTTTACTGTAGTTATTGAACTAGTTTTAAGGATACCTGAATGAGATTTAATGAAAGGAGGTATACAGGAAATGTAACTATGTACCTAACAGTTCCTTCTGTCTATGTACTGTATGAAGTTACAAAATGTTATTTAATAAAACTGATAGCTGACTCTAATACAACATGCTTAGGGCATTTAATATTGTTTGATTTCCATTACCTGTTCTTCATAAAGCAATCTGTTTTAAGGCTTACCTGAGGTTTTTTTCAGTTGAACAGGTTGGTCTATGGTGGGCTGTACAGATTTGATGAAATAGAATGTGCACAGACTTTTAAAAGTTACTTTAAAAAAATCCCAACAATCCTTGGTTATAGAGGTTTTTTTTGAAGTTATTTAAGTCAGAAAGTACAGCTGATAGTGATGTTAAACAGATTAAATTGTCATATGAGGTATTGATGATGGAATAGAAGATAAAGTTGTAGTCAAACATGGTACTGGTTTGAATAATTTGAAACACTTGTTTCCACTAAACCTCTTATATACCCATTGTTCATCAATTCGACTTTTTAGATCCATAGATCTGAAGTAAAATGAGGTCCCGGTAAGGAAGGATGCTAGTGAAGAAAAAAAATGGCTGAGAGAAGGTGTCAAAGAGGAGGTTTTTAAAGTGGGAATTTTAGCTTTTGGAAATGGAAAGCTTTCTCATTTCCTTACAGGAATACTTTGTTGGAAACATCTCAAGTTAGTTTCCCCAGTGTGAAATTGTATGAGTTCAGCATAGTTTGATGTGACTGGCTTATGAATTTTCTTAATTTTTGTAGCAGATAAACTGCAGACTGAAAATGTCTGGCTCAGATTGAAGATGATATAAGATACTGATATTGAAATAGAGTAAAGATGTCAGCTATTTTTCGTGACATCTGCTTCCCAGAGGGGATTTTTGGGTCCTCTTTATGAGATCTTGATACAGTATGCTAAGTGAATTTGAAAACCAATTATCTGAAGCTTATAAATAAATACAAAATAATCTAGCAGTACAGAAAAAGTCTTAATGAATCAGTGATTTACACCAGAATACTGTAGAAATATTTGCAGGTGGAATTTGTAGATAATGGTAAAAACTATCCAGGCAACTAGATAAACTGCTTTTATCTATCTTTTGGTTTTGGTTTATTCCTAGCAGTGGTTTGTGCTCTACCTTGGAGTCTGGTTACAAGGAGTTCCTCCTGGCTCTATTCTGGGACCTGTCCTGGTTAATATCTTTGTCACTGATCTGGAGTTGAAGTGTACCAAATCTGGGGAGCAGTCAGTATGCTCAAGGGCAGGGCTACGTTTCAGAGAGATTTGAGCAGGACAGAGCAGTGAGCTGCCAAGACCTTCATGAAATCTCAAAAAGGACAAATGAGAAGCCCTTCATATGGGACAGAATAACCATTTGTAGGGGATACGAGCTGGAAATGCTGTACATGAGTCAGCAATGTACCCTGGCAGCACACAAGAGTGTAGCCACTAGGCTGAACAAAGTGATTATTCCTGTTTACTCAGCACTTAATAGACCACACCTAAACCACTGCATCCAGTTTTGCTCTCTACCTTCCCACTGGAAGGCCGCAAAGATGGTTGATGACCTATGAAGGGAGGCTGAGGCTTTGGAGGGACCTTGTGGCAGCCTACCAGTATCAAAGCAGAGGTTATGAAGAAAATGGAGCCAGACTCCTCACAGCGGTACATGACAGGACCCTGAGACACAGTGGTCATGAAGCGAAACAGGAAAAGTTTCTTTTGTACCAGGAGGTTCCGGTCTGTGATGATTTGAGTAAGAAAAGCACTCAGACACTGTAAAATGTCATTGAAAATGCTATTTGTTAGAGCTAACGCTATAAAGAGAGAGTGGTATAGATAATCTTTACCTATGTTTTGATGCTGGGAACCTCAAGTTGTGCAGCATCAAACAGGCCTCCAGTCCATGTGCAACTTACTGTGTAGACCCTGTCCATAGAAAGAGTTACCCGATGTTGGTCCTTTGAGCCATCGTTGTATTTCCTTGCAAGAAAATGACTCTATTCATACTTTCTACTGTCAACCAGAAAGGATGCGCACATGAGAACTTCTAGCTGCACTTTTAGATAAAGGCAAGGCCACCCAGGTGGCATAATTGTCAGTACCAAGTGGGAGCTGCCTGCAGTCTCCTCCATAACAAGGAGCTGGCTGAGCTCATCCTGCAGCCAGAGGAGACATGCTGAGCCTGAAAGCCAGCCCGTACGCACAGCACAGACATAGGACTACTCAGGTTAGCTCTTGCATGGATCACTAACTCCTTGATGTATTGGTCTCCTGGTCAGGATCACTACAGTGTTCTGGCCTGACATAGTAAGAGCATATTTCACCATAAGGCATTGAAACAGGTTCTCTAGAGAGGTCGTGGAATCTCTGACCTTGGAGGTGTTCGAGGCCCAGCTAAACAAAAGCCTAAGCAACATCATCCAAATTCAGTGTTCACTGTGCTTCAGCAGAAAGTTGAACTAGGTGACTTCTCAGTTCCACCTTGAATTACTTTATCTCTGTGTTTTGGGTCTCCCTCTTAGAAACTTGTTTAGAAGTTACAATAACTTTGTTGCAACTGATGGGAATATCTGCAAGACAGGAAAATTTTGGGTTTCCATGTAACTCCATGGTGTATCAGTGCTATGGTAGTAATAGTTTAGAAGTAATTTAGGTAGAAGCAGAGTTGAAGTTGGATCTAGGAAGTTTCGCGTGTTACTGTATCGCTAAAGAAACGTGATCATAGAATAAACATGTCAGACATTCCTTGTTTCTACATTCCTGTATAACACAGGCTTTATTTGTCCCCTGGTTTTCATTCTTTCTCTTAAAAAAATTGTTTCAACAGGAATGTTTGTCTCCTATCTTTCATGCAAAGGATAATATAGCCATTAGTTTCCATCTTTGCTAGCTGCTGGTAATATGACAATAAATTGAGCTGTGGTTGACACATTAATATACAAGGTGTATTAAAGTAATACTTAATCTGTGCATCTCGTCTATCTGAGAAAATACTGAGAGTTCTGGATATTGACTGTTGCCAGGTTTCATTGTTCCTTTCTTGCATCAGGGGACATGGAGTACTTGGTCCATACTGGAAGCTATTTCCTTGTGTGCTTACTTCAGTGTTCTGGACCTGTATCTAACTTCAGCCTGAGGAGCCAGCAGTAGACATAAATGACCATTACCTAGTGAGACCCTCGTCCTGACGTGTCCTGCCTCTGAATTTGGTGATAGAAAGCACTGAGACACTTCTTGCCCTGTAAATTGTTGCTCCTAAATACAGGATGATAAGGAAGGTGTGCGAGGAATTTTTATATTATGATATAGCTGGGTTTATATTATCATACAGCTTAACTAGGTCGTGATCTGCCCAAATAGCTTAGACTAAACTGTCTTCCAAGATAATGAAAAGATGAATGAATTCCTTGGTTTTTGGTAAACCTGGTTATGTCTGATGCTGAAGAAAAAGTTGTTTTCATTGACAGAGACTGAGTTTTCACAGGTGAAGTTACTCTTCCAGTTAGTACTACTGAGTGTAGTGTACTACTTACAGTTCATCAGGGAAATTTGATCAGAGCTCCAGTACTTGATGAGTCCCTTGAATTCTTCCTTTAATGTCTTCTTCCCTAAAGAAATTAATTTTAATCAAAGTAAGGAACTCAAACTGTATACAAAATTTGGCATTGTTTAATTATGCTTTAAAAGTACCTGTATTATGAGAAACAGATTCTGATGCTGAAGGGCCATTTCATCTAGTAAAAGTATGCATGTTTAGGTTGAAACTTGGTGCTAGGCATTCAAAGTAGAATTGAGAGGTATTTTTTTGTGAAGATAATTGACTGTTACTTTAGTTAAGGGACAACTTAGTGATGTGGGGTATTTGCAGTCTTTAAAGTGGAATTAGATGTTTCTTCAAAGCGTATTCTGTAGCTAAGCCTAAGGGTTTGGAATTATTGGGTGAAAGTGTGATCTGTATTGCACAGGATGTCAGCCTAGGTCATCAGAGCAGTTTCTGAAAGTCTGACCAGAAGAGATTGTTTACTTCTGAAGGGTAACTGCTTCTGAGGTATTTTGGGTAGGTGAATTGAATTTCTGCAGTTAAACATATTTAAGCATTTATTTTCCATATGCCAACTTGCACCTTTAATTTCTTATTAATGTTTCCAGATTTCCCCCCCCCCACAGAACTGGAGTTCTCCTGTTTTGTTTCAGTCTTCTTGCACTTTATTTTATCCGCTTTCAAAACTTGCTGCAGTTGTTCTCCTCCACCCATTTCTTTTCTGGCTTTATCAAACATTGCAAGCAGCTTTTTTTCTGCTACTCTGTGTTCCCACATGGCAAGTCAACAGACTGCTTTGCTACACAGTCAATAAGTAGCATGAATACCACATCACCAACACCACAGTTTCATCATTAGGCTTTTCCTACCTTTTCTTGACCTTCGATATATGTATTTATAGACTTCATATGGTAGGTGATTAGGCATTATCTTGCTGCTCTTTTACTTGTCCTCCAGGCCTGTTAGCTGTTTCCAGTGGACGTTTGAGTAACACTTGCCACATAAGCATGGAGAGGGTGGAGATGCTGCGCTCCTCCCTCCTTCTCTCCAGTTCTTCTCTCCAGTTGTCATTTAGTCTTAACCAAGTTGCAAGTGTTAAGGAGCAAAATCTAAACTAACGTGTTGTCAGAGTTTCCATGTTTTTCTATAAATTCATGCAGTTCCCCTCAGATAAGTGACTAAAAAAAAGTGGGGGAGGGTGGGCAGGGGAGGAATCGACAGAGCAGGACTCTGTCACTCAGTAGGCCACTGTTGCTGGGCCATAACATTGGTTAGGATGAGTGATACAAAGCATCTTTTGTAGTGGGTAGCAAGTTAGGAGTAGGGATTGAAAGCTGAGCAGTGCCCACAGAGGGTAGCTGTAGCCATTACCAATTGCATTCATATTGCCAGCAAGACATTGCGATGTTAGGAGGTATCTGGCGCTGTCACCTTCCTGTTCTGTGGGGTTGTTTGTTTTTTTATTTTTGAAACTCTGAAAATCTCATCCTCCTTCCTCTTTTCTACAGTGTAGAAAACAATTCATGCTCTCCATTTAGGTTTATTAAGGTCATTAATCAGCCTGGATGTACCGTTTAAGTAGGTCTTTGCACTGTGTTGGCACAATCAATTTGTTTGAGTATGTAGGTTTTGTGGGTCTGTTCAATGGCTAATTTCATAAAAGTGCAAGTTTGGAAGGCTGACATTAATGGTGATAGTTACAAGTATTGTCAGTTAGTGCATTGTTCTCCTGAGGCTGCAGAATCTCTGAACTGACCCTCATTTCTTGTTAAACTACTTATTAAATGTTTCTATATGCTGACAAGGTTAGGATTCCAGTAGGTCCATGTTATCTGTGCACACACCAGTTTGCAGTGCTGCATGAGTAGTAAAACTTACTGCCACAATGAGAAGTTTGATCTAAAATTTAAGAACTGAAGTGTGATGAGGATTTAAGAATAGTTTGGAGGGGCTGCTGGTTTCCTCCTCTCAATGCAGGACAGGTTATCTTGTCTTTGAGGCTAGTTTCATTTAATCTTATGTCTGTATAACCTCAATCACAACAAATTTATAGAGGTATAACCTAATTTAGCATAGTTTGTGTGGCCCAAAGCCAGAAAAAAAAGGATGCTATTTGCAGATGTTGAGTTTCTCTTTAACTTCCTTTTAATTTTTTCCCCTCTCTAAATGATTTATAAGAAGTTTCAATGAGTGTCAGAACTATTGTTCTCTTTGGCTTGAAAATAATGTGCACTGAAGTCTTTCTCCAGATGAGAGGATTATTTCTTCTTATTTTTTTTTCTTTTTAAATAAAATATTTTAAAATAAGTGTTCTCATTCCTACCCCCCAATTAAATCTTCCCGAAAAAACAGAATTGGATATTATTTCCCGAGAAGCATTTTGGAGCCAGGAATTAAATGCCTTTGGAGGAAGAAATGAAATTATTGAAATGTTTAAAAGTAAAGCACCAACTTAAAGCCAATGTTTTTAATAGTAATATTTTTTTAAAGTGAAGTTTTATGATATTTGTTGCTACCATCTGAAATAGACCAATTTGGTCAGTGGCAGATAACATTTTAAACTCTTACTACCAAAAAAGTCGGATTCAAATAAAAATGGCTCTAGCTGAAGTGGATGAAAATGCAAACTTTGTGTAAGGTGGAAATACAGGCTGAGTATACAATAAGCACCTGAGAATAAAAGTATTTGAATAATGTGTGATTCTTTTTTTTCTGTCCATCTAAAACAGTCTGAAGTAATTTCCTTAGAAAAATAAATAAAATCAGACTGCTAGGTGTAGTACGTGTTACTTTCAGGGAGCTTTTTAGTTTCTAGGTATGTTTCTATGGTTTTATGATGAGGATATATCTATTACACAACACATCCAGTCAGTGCAAGCTCTGTAAAAGAAACCTTCAAGCAGTTGTCCCATCTTCCTCAAGTGTGAGCCAGAAGTGTGAACTGGGACCTACTTTCTGCCTTTCTCAGACTAAGCCGTAGCTTTGTCGTCTGTCTGGGGCCTGTGTCAGAATTGTGCTGTCACTTCTGTTTTGTGGCTGGCTTTCCAAACTGAATTGGTCACCGAATTCCTGAAAATCTGCATCAGCCGTAGCTAAGGGGAGAAGAGATGAGTGGATGTATGCAGTGTGACAGCTCTCCTAGGAAAAGGCTCTGTTGTGTAAAGAAGCTTGTCTTGTATCTGAAGTCAGAAATGACACATGAGTAAGTCAGCAGAAGATAGGCAGACTTAGTTGGGTAACAGTGTGTACACTTGAGTTTGTGCTGTTGTGTGCAGTAAAATACCAATTATTTGCCTTCCCCCCCCTTGCTGTGAAGTGATGAGTCATGTGCACAGGTATTGCAGTGCAAGTGATCTACTGGCTCTGTTTAGCTTGTATTAACTTGGGCATAGGTTGGTGCGCATGAATGTATGTGTACGTGTTGTGTAAAGTCATAAAAATGGTTTTTTATAGTCAGTAATACAGAGAGGTTTTTAATGAAAGTTCTGTCTTTGTTATTTAGCTTAATATATTGCTTTTTTGTTTTACATGACGATTGAAGTGCATTATCTTAGGAATGTTTTTATTTCAACTCTGTAATACGTAAAGAGAAAATAAAAATTTGGCAAGCTGGCTTTTTGAGGGCTGGAAATTAGGGGTTTTAATAGAGGAAAAAAAAGAGTAGTTATATTTGTACTTAAAGACTTCAAAGTGAGTTATTGTTGCATGTGATCTTCACTACTTTGTGTGTATTTACTGTCTTGGCTCCGATGGCTCTTCCTGAGGTCTGCTTGAAAAAGTATTCATTTCCCTTCATTATGGACTGCTGGAAAAGAAACAAGCAAAGGGACTATGGAAGTGCAAGAGGATTTAGCTGAAAAGGAAGCCTGCTGGCTGGTGGTTTTCTCTCAGAGTCTCTTGCCTGAAATTTGCTGGCTCGTAAGAGAACGATCTTTTGCATTTGCAGTGAGCAGTCACCTGTTGGGATGTAGACAGAAGTTCAGGCTGATAGCTACACTGACCATCCTACCTTGGAGCATAGGCCTGTCTTTGAAGGCTATTATTGTGCTGAAACTGAAGCTGAAAAGAGTGGTTGCTTGCATTACAGCATAATACTGCTTTTCTTTATCTGTGTCGTGTTTAATTTTTCACAATGTAATTTTCCTTTCATAAAAATGTTTTATCATTCTGTGTCCAGCTGCCCATATTTCACATGCTTCTCAGTTTTCCACTGTTCAGGATGATTGAAATTGTGTGACTACACATAAGCAGTTAATTCCCAGTCGAAGCTTTAAAACCAACTCATCCAGTTTTAGTTGTGCTGTTTAACCAGTAGTGATACAAATGCTGTAATTGCAGTTACATAGACAGAAGTGAATGACTTTTAGCACATGGTAATTGGCTCATGTGGTTATAGTTACCTTGAAGTGAGCTTAGTCATTAAGACAAAGGGCTAGAAACTGGACTTTTAAAAAACTTAGTGTAAATTAGAAGATATTTCAATAATTGATCTGGCCTTGTTTTAGTAAGTTGGGACACGATTTCCAGAGTTTGGTGGAAGTTCATGGACTAGATGATACCGGATTTTATAAATACAGTATATAAGAAAATTAGAAAATCAGTTTGGATTGGTTCAGACAAGAGTTAAGGGAGAAAACAGTTTTTGCAAGTATGTAATAGGATAGCTAATGACGATTAACATAAAAATATATAAAAGCACTGTGTTATGGAGTAGCTGCTCCAGAGCTAAGTAATATTTCAAGATAGTATTTTTATAAGCATATATGCCAGAATATGCATTCCTGTTGAAATAAAGAAGTTGACAGTGGCTAAATGGAAGAAAAATTTGCAAAGCCACCTTTAAAATCAGATCTCAATCAGAGCAGGCTTCGTAACCTGTGAGCCATGGCGAATTTTTTTCTATCATTGCGCACCGAGAGTCTTGGCATATTCAGTGGGCTCGTAGTACATGCAAACTTATTCTCTGATGCGTAGTTCAGGCACATTGAAAGACTGGTGACGGATAAAGTGATTTTGATATTAAGTTCCGGTTTGCTTTGGAGAAGTGTAGGATTTTAAAATGTTCTTCTTGTTACTTGATGTTTTATAGGTCTGTACTTTAAGCTAAAATATAAGTGACTTGGATCAGAGACAATTAAAGCAAGAATGTGTTTGAGCAATATTTGGCTGCTAGCTATATGAACCCATGAGAAGATGCTGCTAAAGCTTTCAGGAATTAAGGTGAATTCAAGTATCTCTTTAGACCACTGTTGTTCCAATTTTTATTAGTTTAGGGGTTTACCATCAAGCACTCTGATGTTGTTGGAAAGGGCAGGGGAAAGCATTTAGAAATCTGCTGGTAATAATGACTAAATAGAGTTTCTGCTGTTGCAGAAATCTGTGGTTTGGGGGACAGGGGTTATGGCTGTGGAGGTGGTTTTTGTTTTGCCGTCTATTTTTTAAGAGCTTGGAAGAATCTTAGAAAATGCACTCTGTAGAAATGGGTGTTTTGGAGCAAGTGGAAAGACCTTCCTGTGTATCTTTTTCTGCTATCTTTTTTGTTGTTTGGTTTTTTTTATAGAAAAGCCAACTTAAGGAAAGAAGTTGCATTTTAATGGCTGTAAATTGAAAACAAACAGAAAATGAAACTTACAATATTTTTAGCATTTGAGTTGCTCATATCACTTCTGTTAATAGTGACCTACTGTCCGAAAGAGGAAACCAAGAGATGCAAGCAAGAAGCTGGAAAGATTTGACTCTGAAATAATTTAGTATCCTAGTAGTGAGAGTGACTGAAATTTTCATGGATTCTCGTGAATCTGATAAATTTGCCCCTTGTACCTGAAAGGATAAAGGTTTTCTGCTGAGAGGGATCTGCAAATGCTTCTTAGGAGAAAATATTTGGCATAGGAGGAAAGAAGACGCTGATTCTTCTGGCCTTGAAATCTGTGGATATGAATCTTCATCCTTTTCCTTCTTTGGGGCTGTGGACATTCTAGTAATGTTTGAAGTTTGGCAAATAACTATTATAAATCAGCCTTCAGGGCTTCACTTGCCCATGGGATCAGGAAGAAATTGTTTTCCTAATGTGTAATTTGGCTTCTTGGCTGCTGGTTTGTGCTGTGGCAGATGGCGCTGTGGCAGCTGAGATGCTTCCTACCGCAAATGTTACATTGTACCCCTCTTGTAGCAGTTGCCAGTCACATGGCAGGGGTGACCGAAATGGCACAGACAGCAGTTCTTAATTTGCTGCAGTTTACTATTTCAGAGTATTAAAGTATTTGCGAGTGTATTAGACTGATAATGGAGTTAGGGACATTGCAGAAGCAGTCATCTTCCTCTGTAGCATGGGGAATGGTTCACCTAATAACGCGTGCCCAAGTGACCTCACCCTTAATTGCTTGCAGAGTCCTTTGGCATTGGTAATAATCTATTCTCTGTTGGTGACATACTTATTTTGTGTAAAAGGCCAGAGAAGACTAATTCTGGACTTGCGCTGCAGAAGTTGGTGAACTTACTTAGCTCAGGTAGTGCAAGTGCAAATGGTGAGCAACTGCTTCTAATTCTGGAACGGGCAAACACCCAGAAGGGAGCACGCTGCTCTTCTGGCACCGTCCGCATTTTGCTTTGAAGAAGTCATTGTGCTCTCTGTGGTCCATGGTGGACAGTTTGAGAGCTGCCCTTACAGGGCTTTGGGTGATTCTTTATGACTCCTCGGTGGAGCTTTTTTAAAATATAATTGGCTTTGCCTCATTTGAATGAGGTGACTCCTTGCTTCATCCTGAATTGAGAGTCTGAGAAGTCAGTTGCAAAAACAAGCTTTCATCTCACAAAGGTGTACTTACTTGTCATTTCCTTGCTTTGATGAAATAACTGATAAAGTGAAACAAAGGCTTGAAATTCAGCCTAAACCAAAGTAAAAGGTGTAACCACAGAAGCTTCATCACAGTCTGAGTTGAGATGCGACTGCTGCGAAATGGCCAGCAGCCAAACTTTGCAGTTCATCTGACTTCACCTGGCACTAACTGCTATCTGCTCGCTGAAAACATCTCTTAAATGATCTAATGATGAATGGCACTTCTATTTAACATTGTCATCAGCTCAAAATGCTCTGTAACATCTGTTGCTTTGTTCAGAAGTTGCCACAAAGATGAAATAACTGAAGAGTGGCTGAGAAAATGTTTGGGGTTTACAGAGGGGCTGCCTGCATTCAGGCTGCTTGGGCAGAATGCTTTGGTTGGCTTCTGGGAGCTTCTGTGTGTGCTGTCCTTGTGGAATAGTTATTCCTGTTTTCTGCTCGTTGTACCTACAGTGTAGATATTTGTTTAAAACGAGGGAAAAAAGCCTCGGGGAAATACTAAGAATTTGTGATTTGATGAAATACCCTTTTATGTTTTACTGCTTGATAGAATAGAATACAGAAATACAGAATATAAAAAGCTGTTTTCTAATTAATTTTGGCTTGTGCCTGGTGTCACAGTCAAGTTCAATGTATTTTTTTTGTTTTCCAAAGCAGAAAGCTAGAAAATGAAAGAATGCTAAAAAACCCAAGCTCAGAGGTACGGTTCCTTTTGACTATTAGGAAGGTGTGCAAGTATTGATAAATTCTTTTATTAAATTGTGGTTGTTAAGCTTGCATTAAATTAAATACATGACAAAACATAATTTCATTCTGGATTTCTCCCTAAGTTAAAAATTAAAAATTTCCTGTCCATATCAGTTAATTTGTAATTTGGTCTTGGTTTTGCATGGAGGGTAGGTATGGCATTTCTATGACACTGTGATTAACTGTTATATTTTGCTTTTTAACCTTACTTGCTAAAGCTTCATTTTCTTATGTCTTGTGCTGCAATTCACTTTAAGATTTTTGAGTGGTTTTAAAGACAGACAGTGACATGAATGTCTTATATATGGATTGCCAGTTAAATTGACAAGAGACCACTTGTTCTTTGTTTCTAGGATTAAACTTTAAACTAAATGCTGGTTTGGTTTGGTTTGGTTTGTTGGTTATTTTTTTCCTTTTTAATCTTTTGCCCTGTGTTCTGCATAGTTCTTCAATATGAATGATTGACCAAACCTCCAATTCTTGGATTAAGGTTGACTTTCATTTGCTTTGGGAATCATTAAAGCAATAAAAATAGAATTTTTTGGTGGGTATATTTAGGATACTGCTGATGTGACTGACTAGTACCACTCGCGCCACTGTTAATATTGCAGAACACGCGTGCTGTTTATAATCCGAGTCCCCCCTTCCCCTCTGGGGTGATTTTCACACTTCCACATGAGCTGGGCTACCCTCTCAGCCTGTGTTACTAAAAGAGGCAATTCTGAGGTATGGCAGCTTAGAAAGGAATTGTGTACAATTTTGTTCTTTGCGGGCTTTGTTTATTTGTTTAGGTTTTCTGCATACCAAAAGAGACTTTTGGAGATGACAGCAGCAATCTTTGTTTTATGTTAACTTTTACTTTTGGTCATATGAAAGCAAGATTGTGGAGTATGTAGCTTTTAGGAGAAGACTTTAATATAGGGGGGAGTCGGGGATGCAGAATGGGATGTGCAAGCAGTGATATGTTAAGTAGCAGATGGAATTTTGGATGCCGAGTGAAGTGTCGCTAAAGCAGCCAGTGAAGAAATTTTTGGGACAAATATGTGTCAAAATGTGTTTCTCTGTGTGGTAGCTGCCTTTACTCCTGTCTGCCAAGAGTGCTTTTTTCTTCTTTTTGCTTTCCGAAAATAATGTCACTTCTTCCTTTAAAACCTGATAGAAACAAGTGGCAATGTTGGTGACCTTACAATAATTGTTCTTACTAGAACACTGACCTTCAAAGTGGGAGATGAAGGTTTAAATCTCCTTTTCCAGACTGGGATTCAAACTCCATCATCCAGCAGCACACACTGTGCTTCTGTGTGCTGGGAAATCTTGAAATTCTCCCTGTTGAAGTGGTTCCTCTTCGTGGAAAGAGGGGGGCGTGTTATCACTCTCTCAACTTCATCTAGCTGAATGCTAAAGGCATTAATGGAAAAAAAGCTGTAAGGTAGAGTAGGAGTTTTTAATAGGGGTTTTTTAAATACGGTTTTCTGGTTCGAGATTATTACTGTATTTTATCCTAAAGACAAGCTTTTGTGTGTGTGTGTTTGTGAATAGTCTTTTGGGGAGTAAAATGTTCATTCTCGTACAGATTATTATATTGCACAGGAAGGGCAATGCTCTTCTTTCTTTGTCTTTAAAAGAAAGTAGCATTGCCTGAGGAAATGAGTGGAGGAGGAGTGTGCTTAATTTGAGGATCCTATATGTAACAGAGGCATGAACTTTTCATCGAGTTTAGTCATATGGTGCAAACACTTCTAAAATGTTTCAAATTTTATTATGTTACTGTCAAGATGGAGAGAGTTGTTGCCATGCTGAGGATTAGGGAAGAGTGTGAACGAGGCTTTCCAGATGTACAGTTAAGATTTTAAGCATATAAATAAAACTGCAATTCTTTTTATAAGTGTTGGAATTCTTTATGGGCTAAGATACATGAAACTCAGTTGTTTAGGTACCCAGTCAGTCATACCAGTTGCAGTGCTGAGTTAGCTGGGTTACAGCCAGTCTTTTTAGGGAATCTAGAAGAAGTTGTTTGTTTTGGAGTGAAACATTTTTATGCCAAAATACTGAGTTGCAAAGTGTGGTACTTATTAATGGGATCATCTTAGAATTGGAGCTCTCAGAGGAAAATAAGTATCACAGATTTTTTTAGTATTTCATTAGGCTCTGTGTTGTTAGTTTGGTTTGTCATAGCTCTGTCTACAAAACGAGGTACAGCAGATTTTAGATGTTACATTTCTCTGTTGAATTTAATAACAAAATGTTTTTCTGTTCAGTTACTTAGTTTTTCATTTTTCTTTACAGCTTTCATCCAGTCGGATGGCATTATAGAAATGTTACGTTTTGATGAAGGAGACCTATTGCAGGTACGTAGTCTGAGTAAGTCATCTGAACTTGCGATGTTTCATCATCTTTTTGACAGCTGCTTTTTGAAACTCTTGGGTGCATTTTTGAAAATAAGTAAGCATCAAACTTAAGTGGAGTTATTTTCAACAGTGTCCTTTGCTGTGTCCTGAGGTTCTGGTTCCCTGATCTTTTGTCTTGGGAAGCTGGTGGAGTTTAGCACAGGTTCTGTCTGGTCTGTTTGTCCAGGTATTTTTCCCTCGGGAAAACTGGGAGATGCTTTGTGTTTAAGTCTCATCTTGATGTAGAGTTGGGATGTAATTGGATAGCACAGTGAGAGGAACTGGGAAGTGTTGCAAGATTCCCAAATGTAAAGACAGCCCTTGGGACCAAACTGCTACTGGGTTTAAAGAAAGTTCAAATTCCTGCAGCGAGGTAATTGCTGTTGCTAATACGGCTTTTTTGGGTATAGTGTTGCCATTCTTGACAGCCTTCTTTTGGCATGAGTCAAAACAGACAAAAAGTTAGCTTTAAAGAATACATGCTGGTATTAGTTGGGCTGAAATATATAGCAACATGGCTTCATACTCAGAGCTACATAGTTCTGAAGTTCTGTTGACTAGAATTTCATACACATGCATTTTGTGGATTGGATTTATGTTGAAAAGATCTTTTGCTAAAATTCCTTGATGGTGTGAGTCCTGGTCGCTGAGAGGGAGGAGTAAAGAGGAGAAAGCAGAAAGCAGTTAATTGTTTTAATGGTTAGAACACAGGACGTGTGACTGCGCTTACTTCATTTGTTACCACTGCAGTGCTTGATTTACAGTTCCTACCTCCTGTCTAGTCTAGAAGAGCCAACAAATGTAAAAGCTGTATAGTTCTGAGTTTGTGATAATATTATTTGTTTCAGATTTATGAAGGTGTTTTTTATTCTCCCCCCACCTACCTAAGTTCTTTGGTTGTTTGGGCTATTTTTCCTTCTTCCACTGTTTGGTTCTTAATGTAAGTCAAGAATAACTTACTGCAGGTTTTAAGATTATAATGTACAAGGATAAGATCCTTCAGAATTATCTAAACTGATGACAGAAAAGATTGCAGTTAAACAAACGAACCAAGAAACCCCAACACTTCTCACACATACACATGCAAAAACCCAACCAACCAACCAAAAAAAAAAAAACCCAACAAAAAACCAAACACCAAACAAGCAAGCAAAAAAGTCCAGGTTCCTTATTTAACAGTTGTTTAGATGTCTCATAATTAGGTTTAGATTCTCATAATGGATATCTATGTAGGCTTATTTTTGGACATATAGGGTAAAATGGTGTAAGTTTTCCATATAATGATTGCAGACTCAATTATTGCAGCTTTTGACTCGGTATTTCTTTACCTTGCATGGAGATACCACGTATCAGTCTAAATATAAGTGGAAAAAAACTCACCAGGCTTAGTTTCTTTTCTTTTATATAGTGTATCAGAATATATTTTGTTTGACAAAAGTGGTTTAATAAAAATGACATACAAGTGCTGGCCCAATTTTCCAGATAAAAATGTATTCATATTCACTTACCTACACATTAGGTGTTTCCCTGCCAGGATTTTTTTTTTACTATTTAAAATTAATTTCTAAATCTGAAGTTATTCATTTTTTATTTTAGCACTCTATTAATCATAGTTCTCAGGACTAGACAGTAATGATGCTGCTGTGAACCACCTCAAAAATTTATGTAGAGATGGAAGAGTAAAGGATATTGTTAATTATTCCAACTTTATTGCACAACGCAACAGAGACGGGAAAATTAGTTTAAATATGATGGGACAAAATCAGGCAATTCTGGATGTTGCACTTTAAACTTTGCAATGCTTTTGATTGCATTTGCCTGCCTCTTATCCTAATACACTGCTGAATATTTGATTTAAAGCAAAGCAAGAGAGACAATTTCTAATAAATGGTTTCTATGTTTTGTATTATGGTTATGGCTCTTATGGCAAAAATACCTATGTAAGTGAAACCACTTTTCATCAGAATGATACAGCATGTTTTCTCTGCCTTATAATTTATTTGTTTGTTTTTCTTGTGTATTTTATTATGGTGACCTCTTGTGACTACTTACTGCAATTAAAAAAAAAAACCCACAGCAAATAAATTTTTTTAAAACTAGGTTTACATCTTTTGGACAACAGTTACTAAATTTTCAAACCTACTGTAACGTCATTGAATATTTCAGGCTTTCTGTAAGTTCTCACAGATGTTTGTTGATTGTAGGTCATCCATCATTACAACAGAAATACGATGATGTAGCAGTAACTCAGTATTTCTGGTGTTATGTTACCTTCAGGTGATGGTTTTTTCATGTAAAAAATAACCATTTCAGTGCATGAAGTGATTAATAATAATTAAAGTGTCAAAGCTATCTCCAGTCTTGGTTTATTTATTATATAAGTAAGTCAAATCAAATGCTGAGTCTTGCATCATTTGGTCATGAGGGATTCCTGCCACCTCCCCCCAGTTAGAGTAATCCCCTTGATACTGTTTTTTTACTTATTTGGACTACATACTATCAGTGAAACACTCCTTATGTGTTTCAATCACATTTTAGGACTTTTGTTGTAAAAACAACCAAATTAAATGTGTTGGAAAATTGGGTTTGACCAAACTGTCTTAAAACAGTTACTTATTGAAA
>NW_010171194.1:17152-26288 GCF_000695765.1 Mesitornis unicolor
TAAATCTTTAAATATTTGAGTGAAAAACCCTTGCATTTAGTAAAATTAAACTGGCAGTGGATATTTCCTTAGTTCATGCTAGTGGGTAACAGTAGTGAAGTAGAGACTGTACTTTTTGGGTGTGGACTTCCAGTCTGTGGGTTAGAAAGTGCTGCACCATGTGGCTTTGCCTTCTGTCTTAGCAGAGCAAACGTGAGAATTTTATTCTTTAGCATATATGTTTAGATTAAAGGCTTATATCTGAATAAATTAATGCTACTTCTGCGCATGGATTCAATTACAGTAATTAGGGGATTTCCTAATGTTTGTTCTTCATATGAATTAGTCCCCTTAAGTATTCAACAACTTTTTAAACTCTTAAGATCATTTGTTTAGATCCTGAACATAGGATAAGAATTGTATTACTGTAAATTGTCCATTGCTCAATGTAATGTAGGGTTTGATTTTTTTCTTCAGTAGCAGGCAGTTTGCAGATACATAATTGTGTGGCACTTCAGAGTCATGGGTTTGGTTGGTTGGAATGGACCTCAGGAAGATCATCTAATACTTTCTTCAGGTAGTGTTGTGTGTAGACTACCCTTGGCAGACGCTTGGCTCTTCTGTTCTTAAAGCCTCTAGAGCGGTAACTTTCAGAAGTTTCCTTAAGCATGTATTTGTTTCACCGCTAAGCTGGTTTTGTTGCTTCTTTTTTTCTTCAATATATATTGAGTTGAGGGTTTTTTGTTAGTTTTCTCTCTTCATAATGATAATTTTGTACTAAAATACACCTATAGCTTCTTCATGCAAATTTCATATGACTTTACTGGATTTTTATTTGCCTGCACACTACTTAAAGTGTAGCATTGAACTGGGACATGAGTGCTCTGAGGCTTTGAGAAAAGACAGAGTAGTTGCTTCCCTGTGTAATAACACTTGTTTTGGTAATTCCAAAATGAGTTGTAAATTTTTGACAGCATCTTGTTTGCTCATATAGTTTGTATTTCACTATGCTCTCCAGACACATTTTCTTTAGGGTACTACTGCTTAGTCAGTTATTCCCAGTTTCAGATTTGAGCTCTCCTTCAGCTGAACTTCACCTTGCCAGTGTTAGGCCATCTCCTCTGCATGTCCTGATGATGTGAACCCTTGTCCAGACCTGACGGATGCTTCAAGCCCCTGAGGATGATGTCATCTGCAAATATTACGAGTGCTGAAATAAACTACAACTGTTACTTTTAATAGTTTATCCTTTCATGTTAAGCCAATATACTGTCTCGCTTTCTGAGGACTTTCTTTTGAAAAATGAGTGGTAAAGTAAAATTTATTTTCCAGAGAAAATATTTAATTTGCTTTTAATTAATAAAAACCAGTTTCCCAGGTCATTCTGTTTATTGTGAGAGCTCTTCTCTTGGGTATCTAATATTTTCCTGCATGATGTAGTTAGGGTCACTGTTTTCCAGAGTGAGTGATCTTCTATTCAGACTGTGTTTGGAAAGTACTGAAAGTACTGAAGTGTTTGGAAAGTACTTCTGCTTATGTAGTAGTATTTTTACTGTAGCACATTCCTACAATAAAGGAGAAAAATAAGACTCTTCAGTTAAATTCTCTTAAAATTAATTGCTACACTTACCCTTGCTGCAATAATCTTAAATGTATGAAATGGTTTTTTTACAGGTGAACTCCTAGAAATTATTTTTACAGATGCTTAGTAGCTTGCAGAATAGCTAAAATAGGGGGAAAAGAAAACCTGTGTGGTTATGTATAATTAATATATATTTGCTGCCTTTCTTCATTAATTGCTATAAACTGCTAGTCACAAAAGCTAGTAATGAGAATTACAATGGTCCTAGATGTCACATGGACAGAACCTTAACATGACTTATGGTGGTGGCATTGCAACAAGGGAGCTACAGGACTGGGTTACATGCATGGGAATTGGCAATGCTGATCTCTTACTGTATTTTAGTATTTTCTTCATGATCTGTACTTCATTCCATAGAGCATAGTAAAGAAGTATCTTAACAGAAATGGCAACCATTCATTTCTGGTGTATCAGTGATAGTGTTTTCAGGGTGTGAAGTTGAAATGCATTTTTTTATTACCTCAAATTTTCATATTGTATGTTGACTTAAAAGGGTTTTGATATGATGTCCATTGAAGTTCATAGCCAAACTGCAAGATACAGACTGCAGAAGTGGGCAATAAAGTGGCTTGACTATTGACCTTGACGGGTGTACTTCACAGTACAAAGTTCAGCTGGCAGTCAGTTACCCATGGTGGGACTTGGTACTGAGGCCAGTGCTGCTTCATGTCGTCATTAGCAGCCTGGATGATGGTAGAGAAAGTACTCCCCGTAGGTTTGTGGACGCTATCAAATTGGGTGAAGTAGTTGATACACTGGAAGGCCAGGCTGCTCTTCAAAGGGACTTTGGCAGGCTGGCAGGAGCCTCATGACATTCAGCAAAGGTAAATGCAAGTCCTGTGCCTAGGAGAGAATAACCCTGTGTAACAGGACAGGCTGGGCAGTGACGGGCTAGGCTGCAGCACTGCAGAAGGGACCTGGGAGGTCCTGGTAGACAAGTTGGACATGTTAGTCGTGTGCCTTTGTAGCAAAAGCGGCCGCAAGCCTACTGAACTGTATGAACAACTGTGGAGCCAGACTATAAGGGGAGGAAGGTGATTCCACCTCCCCTCCCCTGCCCTTAAGCACTTACAGAGCTGCACTGGAGTACTGTGTCCAGTCTGGGCTACCCAGTTCAAGAAAGGCACTGACCTACTGCAAACACAGCAGAGGGATACCAGGATGATCAGGGAACTGGAATGCTTCTTGTGTTAAGATAATGTTTCTTCAGCCTTTAGAAGAGAAGACCAAGGGGAAAACTAATTGCTGTGGGCAGTGTATAGTTGACAAGAGCCAGATTTTTCATAGTGCGCAGCGGAAAGATGAGGGGCTTTGGACACAGATTTTAGCATGGGATATTCCAAACTCATGCAAGAAAAAAAGCTTTTAAACTTGAGAGTGATCAAACAGTGGAGCAGGTTTCTCACGTAAGTAGTAGAATTGCTGTCTTTGGAGATAGTCAGAACTCAGTTGGCCCAAAGCTGTGAGAGACCTGTGCTAACTAGACCTCCACTAAGAAGGATCGACTGCATGGCCTTCAGCGTTTCCTTCTGATGTGTGTGATTTTATAAAAGAATAAAAGCCATCTTAGTTCACTGTCATTGCTTGTGAGCAGCTGAAGTCCTGCTGCTGCTCAGAAAAAAAAAATGCAGTTTCTTGTACAGGAAGAATTGCCATCCCTAGGCTTTAGTTTAAAAATAATTAATTGATGCCCAGGAGTGAGTGACTGTTGCCAAGCCAATGTCAATAGTGTATGTTTCATCAGCTAAAGTCAACTAATATTTTTGTTTCCTTATGTGAGTTTGAGTCATGAAAGAGCATGGCAAAAATTACTCAGTTCAGTCCACTTTCAGATACCTTCCAGATTACAGCATTCACTTTTTTTATTACCTTAAGCAAGATATTAATCATTAATTATGTTTCTTTTAATTATCCTACTTATTAGTATAGAGCTCCTGAATGCAGCAATGAAGATTTAAGGTGCCATCTACGTATCAGTTTTATCGCTGTTTCTCAGCGTTTAGTTGCAAGCAGCGTATAGCTTTTCTACTAGAAGAAAGCAGCCTTACTGTAAAATAACAGTATGTAAAATGTTCTGAGAGAGTCTTTCAGACTGAAATAGCCTTTTAAATTAATGTCGATACTTCTTGTATAGGAATACAGAAAAAAGCTTTGGCTGTTGACAGTTTTGGTAACATTAAAGAAATGTATTTGGTGTCCAGAAACCTCAAGTCTTAAGAGAGCGTCTTTGTCACACCCCTGACATCCTTGTTTAAGACTTCAGGGCTTTAATTCAGTTGCTTAAACGTAGGTAACCAGTGTTATTTGAGATGCCCTGGGCTGTCCCAGACATCTGCGTGGACCTGGCAGATATGGCACAGGACATAGGAAAAATTGTGCCCTTCTGGTTGTCAGACCAGGCAGGTTGCCTTAGGGCATTAATCTCAAGTGGCAGCAGTTGCCTATGTTTAGATGACTGAATGTGGTGCTAGGTAATACGACCTTTTACCCAGAAGTGAAGAATAGCTATTACAACAAACTGGTGAGCCATCAAAATTAACCTTTTCTTCCTTCCTCCTCCCCCCTGGGTTTTTGTTTTTGTTTTATGGCTAAACTGAACAACTGTGGGTATGTCAGACTGCAAGGTGGGATTTTTCGATTCTCCATGTATACAAGATTATTGTATGATATTCCACGACTGTGCTGAGTCTGTAAGGTGTGCTTTCAAGTACAGATTCTCTGTGAAATCTTCCTTGAGGATTTGAGCCTCTGGATAGAAATGGTTGTAAGTCTTGAAACCGATGCTGGCTGACTGCCTTCAAATTTTCTTCCTTACAGTATGCAAGATGAGGTCTAGAGTTCTTTATTCTGAAATCCCTTTGGTTTATAGTTTAATTTTCTGGGGTTATACAGGAGATAAATTAAGGCATGCAGCTGTTAGTAGCAACAGCCTAAATGCATATGCTAGCTTTAAATTAAAAAAAAACCAAACAACCAGAAACAAACCCCATCTCTCTCCAAGAACTGAACACAGCCTTTTTGGTGGAAGAATTATAAATCCCCTGTACTGGTTAAATTTTCCCTTTCCTGCTGCTTTTTCCCCATTCATTTGTGTAGTTCTGCTGTTTCCTTTGTGCTGACCTTAGTTTTTGTTGTCAGGCAGTCAGTTGGATCAGGAAATTAATCCAATTGTTTTTATTTTTTTCCCTGTAACTTAACTTATTATGTCTCTTGTGTGCATATGCAGCCTTCTTCCTCACCTGTACATTGCGAGGTAGTATTTTGTTATTTGTAATACTTCTCTTGTACAGATAAGATTTAATAAAATTTTCCTATAAATCATATTTTGCTAATGCTGCTCTATTACAGAAGTATCGTTCATAGGAGAAAAGAATAAAATATATTTATTAAAGAGCGTAATTTTATTTCTCTGCCTGATAAACCAGCAGTATTCAACAAAGCCTACACTTTAAATAGTGAGTTTATCTGGTTTTAGTTCTTGGCATTTGACAGTTTTGTGCTGTCAGAGAGGAAAAATAGCATGCCAGACTGCAGCACAGTAGATCCACAATTTTACTTTAAGATCAAATTTAAAAAAATTTAGAACATGTAACTGAACATATTTGTATGTGTTTGTTTACTGCACGACTCTACAGATTGACATGTAATAAAAATGAGTGCTAATTATAGAAACTGCCACATGAGATTTATTTTTGGTTTAGTTCCATGATGCTGTGGTTGAGGAGCTGCTGAAGTTGGCATGCTGGTTCTTTGCTCTTGATTGACCCTGATTTAAAACAAACAAACAGAAAACCTAAACAACTCAAAACAGAACCCGCACAACCAAACCCACACAAAAAAAACCCCAAACAAACCAAAAAGCAAACAGCCTCCTGCTCAAAACACCGAAAGTGTCATTGAAATGAATTTGTCATTTTGCTTGTATTTAACAGACATGAAAGCAAAAACCAGGCTGTTCTTTAAAAATTTAATCTTTGATGGATTTTTTGCTCTTAAATACATTTCAGACGTATGATGTCCTACCAAAGTGGTCTGTGATTTTAAACTGTATGTAAACTCTATTAGATATTAGACTAATATTTTCATAGCAAATCTGTGATTTCAGAACATAGGAGAGATCAACTTGAGTGTATGATAAGCCAGAGAATTTAACTCCCAACCATTCACTACAGCCATGTCTATGTAGTAGTTCAGCTGTTGTCAATGATGTGTGTTTCCCCTTGTTCCTGTATTTTTCTGGAGTTGAATTTGCTCTTCACTGTCCTCTGTCTACAAGTTCACCTGGATGGAGTCTTGGACTAAGACTAATATTAGGGGTATTGACTGCCAGGTACGATGCTTAAGAGCTTAGATAATAAACAACATTCTCTACCAAATAATTTAAAACTTAATAGAATATGCTCTTTTGTTACTACATCCACCATATCCGCCACATCTGGCACCATCAGACTACCATTGGTTTGATTCTTTACAAAATGCCTTGTATGTTAAAACCTTTACTGCTGATGAGGATACAAAATCGTTCGTGGAACTGTTTTGTGCTGGAAAAGATAGGAACTTTTTTTGAGCACGGAATCATGAGGTTGCCTGAAAGATGGCAGAGGGTAATTGAACAAAATGGACACTATATTGTTTAATACATTTTTTGTTTCCCATGAAAAATTCACCTTTCATTTACCCAGAAAAAAATTGCAATTACTTTTTGGCCAACCCAGTTGTTATCAAGAATGGGTCAGTGTTGGTAATGACTCTTTTGGTTGCCCTGCCATAGGATCTGAACCTGCTAGCTCCATCTTCTGACTATCAGCTTACTGCTGGTAATTTAATTATGTGCTTTAGTTATGTTTCTAAAGAAAAATCAATTACTGAAAGGAAGGTTGTATTTAATTGTAGTGAATAATGTACTTTCAAGAACATTGATAAGGAATACAGGGTGTTCATACATCTGTTAACTTCATTGAGTAAGTTTGGTTGCTGTTGTGATTTAACCCCAGCCAGCAGCTCAGCACCACTCAGTGCTCAGTCACTCCTCCCTGGTTGGGATGGGGGAAGAGGATAAGAAGGGTGGAAATGAGAAAACTTGTGCTGAGATAAAGATAGTTTCATAAGTAAAGCAAAAGCCACACACACAAGCAAAGGAAAACAAGGAATTAATTCACTACTTCCCATTGGCAGGCAGGTGTTCAGCCATCTCCAGGAAAGCAGGGCTCCATCACGCATAATGTTTACTTGGGAAGACAAAAGCCATCACTCTGAATGTGCCCCTTTCTTCTTCCTTCCCCCAGCTTTATACGCTGAGCGTGATGTCATATGCTATGGGATATCCCTTTGGTCAGTTGGGGTCAGCTGTCCCAGCTGTGTCCCCTTTGAACTTCTTATGCACCCCAGTCTACTCATGGGTGGAGTGGGAAACAGAAAAGGCCTTGACTCTGTGTAAGCAGTGCTCAGCAATAACAAAAAGATCCCTGTGTTATCGACACTGTTTTCAGAACAAATCTGAAACACAGCACCATAGTAGCTACAAGGAAATTAACTCTATCCCAGCCCAAACCAGTACAGTTGTATAACAGTATTTCACAGGAACACTCAGCAGTTTTTGGTTGTCTCTGTTCAGTAGGCAGGAAAATCAGTGGTGTGAATGCAAAGCATGGAAGAATGGAACTGGCCAAACCAAGGGAAGAATGGCTTTAAATGACTGTGCTGTAGTAAAGAAGAGAGGGCTATATGCAGCTGTTCGGTAGGGAGGAGTAGCAGATGATTTTCAGGTAGTAGAGAAAACTCTCAAAATGGATTTGGATCATTTTTGGGTACATCTACATTACTTATTGTATTGCATAAATCTTCAGATCCAAAACTTCCTCATCGTCAACACTTGAAATATACCACTAGCTACATACATCAGAGATATGCTGGAAGCTCAGCAATGCTGAGACTTAAGCAATTTGTATGTTAGCCTAGATCAATGGTAGCTGGCTGTAGCAAATATCAGTAATAACTCAGACTCTTGTGTCTTACAAGAATGTGCTAGTCTCTTTCTACTGAGTAGGCTGTGGGGCATGTCTTGTAGAGCCCTCAGAGCCAGGTGTAGCCTGATGTGCTTTTAGTGAAATGATACATCTGCAAGCTGTAGGCAATAGTTACAGAGTTTAAAATTAAAAATACTAAAAAAAAAGAAAAAATTGGAAACACAGACGGTGATTCATGATTGTCAGATTTATGATAGATAAGTAGATAATAAGAATAAGCATGTGTAATTATAAGTAGCTGAAGCTCATTAAAACCTTTTTTAAAATAAGCAATACGTATTTTCTGCAGAGTTTATAAAGTCATGCTATAGTGAACTACAGGAAATCACTGGCTTTAGTGTTTTGAACAAGTACTTGTAAGAAGTGTTTTAAACTAACTTTTGACAGCACATGTCCTTTTTGCATGGAGAGAAAATATTTTCAGCTGATTCACTTTGATTCAGTTTCCTATCTGTTTTTTAAATTGAGAAATTAATGAGTGGCAATATAAAACTGGAAGGTTTGCTCTCGCTTTTCTGGTCTGAGGAAAAAACAAGGTGTGGAAGGCAGAGATCTGTTTTTTCTGATTAAATTATTTAGATTTCAGAGCTAATCAATAAACTTGTTAGGCAGTACTTACTAGAAGGTTTTAGATACAAAATCTATATTCAGAATCCATAAATTAACTAAGACTGAGTTAAAATTTCTGCTTTCTTCATTTGAATTGACTTTCTCTTACTATTCTGAAACAATTCACTGCAGGTTGTAAGTGTTTACCTGTATCTTACTGGAAATAAAAAATGGAGTGTGACACTAGAAATTAAGATGATGAACTAAAAGCTTATCAGTATGTGAGCAGTATACCTTAGCTGGGAAAACTTAATGGAAAGCTTTGCAAGCCAATGTATTTTAATGAAAAATAATAAATGCTCTGTTTCCCCAATTACAGTACAAATGTAATATGTGAGTTTAAATGAAAACTTAATGAAATGAAACTGGTTTTTATTATAATAAAATTGGCAATATAAAACTACTTACCTTGTCTCTTAACATTCTGTTCAGTGAGGGAGAACTGCACTGCTCAGGCTGTACTGCAAAGGATATTTTCATGTGAAGCCCTTCCTCCTGCCATGTCCATTTAGCAAGGCAGTCTGCCACTCTGTTTTAGAGGTTTTAAAACAAAAAAGCCAATTGATGCTCTGCCTGGACATTCAAAATTGCAAATAAATCCTCAAGTTACAAACAGATTAGCTTTATTTTGCAATGGTAAATTATACACTTCCAGCTTTCTTTCGCTTGTTAGGAATTGCAGGGTCAATAAACCAAATAGTTTTGTTTTAGAGCTGAAACACTACTTAGATTTACAGTCCAGAATTGATCCTTGACATAAGTCAAACATTAATGTTTGTGGACTAAGTGATATAATAGTAGTAATTATAAAATTTCAAAGAAGTGTCTGTTCAAGAAAGCAGAAGAAAATACAGATTCTTCTATGAGAAGAAGAATTTTT
>NW_010171195.1:0-1659 GCF_000695765.1 Mesitornis unicolor
GGGGAAAGGAAGACAAACCCTGAATCACATTTAAGACAGGCCAGCCAGCTCTTGAAATCTGAGAAGATAAGATATGAACCCCATGTTTGTTTGATAGG
The DNA here is from genome assembly GCF_000695765.1 of Mesitornis unicolor. Classification (NCBI taxonomy): domain Eukaryota; kingdom Metazoa; phylum Chordata; class Aves; order Mesitornithiformes; family Mesitornithidae; genus Mesitornis; species Mesitornis unicolor. Next base: position 99 of record NW_010171195.1, read on the forward strand.
AAGAGACTAAAGCAGGTGATAAAGGGGCAAAACTGAGACCAGAAATATGAAGTATGCTCAGCATTTTGAACTTTATGTTGAGTTCAAATTCTCAGTAGACACTGCAGCAATTGCTGTATTTAGTTCTGAGTGTTACTTTGCTCCTTTCAGTTAGCTAGTGTGCTTTAGCTGTGTGACCCTCTTTTCACCACCAACAGCTAAGCCCGGTGTCTTGAGACAGAGCAGGCAGAAGAGAGTACTTAGGATATCATCTTATCTGCAGCCTCTCAAAATGCTCCAATCCCTGCTGCTCTTCTCTGGCATCTCGTGATGTCAAACTGAACATACAAACTCTGTGTTTTCTTGTTGCCAAGGGAACGTGATGTCTTCAGTTATTTGTACCTAACACACTGGTTTCTCCCTGAATATTTATAGACCTTAAAGAGGCTCAATTTTTTTACACCAAAACATGTTTCAGACAAGAAAATTCTCAGCACAAGTCACATAGCTCATGTCTTACATATGTTTATTCACATAGTTGTTTTAAAACAAATCCTACAATTGCTGTCCCTCCAGTAAAATGACTGATTAACAGGTTTTGCAAATTGACAAAGCTTCACAGAAATTATAGACAAGACTGGAGTTGCTAAAAGACCAAGTGAGTCTTCCAGTGTAGCCACTCCTTTTTAAATTAGGACAATCTTTGTGAATGGAGTTAAATCCAGTTGGAAGTTAGTCACAAGCAGTGTCCCCCAGGGCTCAGTTTTGGGTCCAGTCTTGTTTAATAACTTTATCAAGGATCTGGATGAGGGGATTGAGTGCTCCCTCAGAAAGTTTCACGATGACACCATAACGGACAGTAGTGTTGATCTGCTTGAGGGTAGGAAGGCTCTGCAGAGGGACCTGGATAGGCTGGACAGATGGGCCAAGGTCAATTGTATGAGGTTTAACAAGACCAAGTGCCAGGTCCTGCACTTGGGTCACAAAAACCTGTCATGGTTTAGGCCCAGTGTGTAACTGAGCACCATGATGCCCCAAAAAGGGCTAGTCAAAATAAGGACTGGGAGGACTTCTCACCACTTAAAAACGTCACAGGCAAAAGACAGATTCATCATAAGGAATAAAAAAAAACCAAAACAAAACAATTTTAATTTGTAACCAACATCAGAATAGAACAATGGGAGATACAACCAGATCTTAAAGTCAAAACACCTTCCACCCACCCCTCCCTTCTTCCCAGGCTCAGCTTTTGTTCCCTGTTTCTTCACTTTTGCCTCCCCCGCCACCCTTTGCCTTGAGGAGCAGGGGGATGGGAGTGGGGGCTGCAGTAGGTTTCACACCACTCTGCCCAGTCTCTCTCTCTGCTTCCACGTGGAGCCCTTTCCATGGGGAAAAAAGTGCTCAAAAGTCCAATCTGGGTCTGCCCACAGTCACAGTTCCCTCACACACTAACTGCTCCAGCACACACTGCCCAGAGTCACGGCTTCTTTAGGGGCAGCCACCTGCTCATGTGGCCCTGCCCCACCGGTGAACTCTATGGGCTGCAGGCCAGTCAACCTGGCTCTCACCACAGGTTGCAAAA
>NW_010171195.1:2748-62160 GCF_000695765.1 Mesitornis unicolor
GCTATTTAAATTCTTCCCTCATGCCCCTTGCCTGTACCAGGTGATAGGGCACACAGCAGGACATGACATGCCCCTCACCTGGGTAGACCTGGCCATGCTCTCGAGCACGGCCATTCCTACCACTGGGGGGGTCGCTCCTTGAGAATCACCTGCTTTGAGGCATTTAACTCACTCTGTGCCAGGCCAGGCCCATACAGAAGCAAGGGTGCTGGTTGACAGCCAGCTGAATATGAGCCAGCAGTGTGCCCAGGTGGCCAAGAAGGCCAACAGCATCTTGGCTTGTATCAGAAATAGGGTGGCCAGCAGGAGTAGGAAAGTGATTGTGTCGCTGTACTCGGCACTGGTGAGGACGCACCCTAAATACTCTGTTCAGTTTTGGGCTCCTCACTGCAAGAAGGATATTGGGGCACTGGAGTGTGTCCAGAGAAGGGCAATGAATCTGGTGAAGGATCTGGAGCACAAGACATATGAGAAACAGCTGAGTAAGCTGGGGTTGTTTCGTCTGGAGAAAAGAAGACTGAGGAAAGACTTTATGGCTCTCTACAACTACCTGAAAGCAGGTCGTAGCAAGGTGGGTGTTGGTCTTTTCTCCCAACAAGTGATAGGATGAGAGCAAATGTCTTCAAGTCATGCCAGGGGAGGTTTAGATTGGATATTAGGAAAAATTTATTCACTGAAAGAGTGGTCAAGCATTGGAATAGGCTGTCCAGGGAAGAATTGGAGTCACCATCCTGGGAATTGTTCAGAAAATGGGTAGATGTGGCACTTCAAGACATGTTTTAGAGGGAATTGTGGTGCTGGGTTGATGGTTGCACTTGGTGATTTTAGTATTTTCCAACCTAGGATTCTAATTTAATCTTTAAAGTTCCTTGTCCACCACATTTATATGATTATAACGGGATATTACTGACAATTGTTCCTAAAGATGTGTCTCTATGTTTTTATTTCTAGATTTGTCTGTCAGAAATACCTTTCCTACAGTGTTAGGTCCTTCTCTGACCATTCACCAATGCTACCGTGATCCCTTCGATACATGGAAAAGCATTTTTTAAGGAAGACTCGGTAGCACATTTTCATTTTATATCTTTTCTACATGCCTTCAGATAAGCCAAAGTTTGTTTTCAAATGCCTTAAGTTAAAAACTTAAACATCCTTAGCTCTTGTTAACAGAAAGCTATAAGTGGTATTTCTGACAGTGAGACCAGATGTTTTTGAACACATCTGTGAAGAATCAGCCTTTGTCTGTGAATTCTGCATGCACAACAATTTATTGCACAAAGCCATCTCAGCTGAATTTCCTAGAAGAGTAGCCTGTAAAACAGATGAACTCATATATCTTCTTAGGTGTGATGTCTCTTTTGGCAGCCAGAGCAGACTCTTCTCTAACAGCAAGGTAAGATACTGCTGAAACTCAAGTCTGGCTATTTTTCACTCTGATTCTAGTTACAGTAGTAAAAGCCTTCATGGTATTTTCTTAAGAGCCATTACAAAATAAAGGAGACTGTATTTTCACTGAAATCAATCTGTGCAATCTTAATTCCATTTGATTTTCTCATTTGATTTACTGCTTGTTCTTACATACAAACTACAGCATAAAAATTGCAGGTCATAGGAAAAAGAGAACAGTATGTGGCTTGTATTTGGTCAGGAAATTATCTGAGTTTTATTCAGTGTAAGTAACTTCAAATGTTAAAAATGGGTTCTTTTTCATGCCATGTGGAAGAGTGAAAAACATAAAAGGCAGGATCATCCACAGGGTTTTAGACAGCAAGTCACTCTACAGACCCTACCACTCCATGTCTCTGTGCTTTATGATTGGAGAACAAAGCTGGATGTTAAGCAGCACAGGCAACTATGTCTAGAACTAAACTTCTTGAATACTTTCCATCATAAGAGTGTTTCATTGTCTTCTAACTGCCAAATTTTAATACTATAGGCTTAATTCTCCATAACCAAGTTCTGCCACAGGTTAAATAAGTTTGAATTTTTAACTTAAACAGTCAAGCTATATCCAAATAGAAAGTATATTTTCCCCATGCTTAAAAAAAAAAAGAACTGCATTTGTCCTGTGACCACTTCACTAAGTTCTAGAACTTTGACTTAATGCATCAAGAACCTGAAATTTTTCAGGGAGGGGAAGGGAAAAGTCCAAATATCAGAGATACACCTTTGCTACTTCTACTTAAAATGAGAAGTAGGAGACAAACAAGGAAAGTGCCCAAGAGTTTCTGCCTCTGAAAAATTTCCAAATTGGATTTTGTATCCATTTGGCAGATGCATTCTCCACACTCCCATGACCATGTTCCTACCACTCCCAGCTTCTTCCTGCCATTAGATGTTCCACACACTGGGCATGGCCCTCCTGCAGGAGCTAAGTAAGAGCTTTTCAAGCACTCATTTGCCTCCTCAGCAGCATGCCACTATAATGTGATGTTTTCTAAGGGAAATTGAAGAACTGTTTATATTAAAAATGTTAAGACCATGAATTCAAACACTTAAAAGTTAGGAGGTTGTAGAATCAGTACTGGCTTAGCAAATCTTCATTCAATCCCAATGTTTAACTGTATCATAGTGAGAGGATTTCAATCATGATTTCCTGGGATATTACTCATCTCACTTCATGTTAAAATATAGATGCCAAGTTGAAACTTAATGCTTTAATGGACAGCAAGAGACTGGAACCACCATGGGATACTCATCCCATACCATAACAAATGTCTGAGGTATTTGTTTGAATAAATAGGGAATTTAGATAACTCTGAAGAGCATTGAGTCTACGTAAGTTAATGATCCTTCTATTCTGCTGTAAACAGAAGAAACAGTGGGAATCTTTTCCCAGTCTGCCAAGTCCTTTTTCATTATTTGCTAAACATGAGCCAGCAGTGTGCCCAGCTGGCCAAGAAAGCCAACAGCATAGCCAGCAGGACTAGAGAAGTGATTGTCCCACTGTACTCGGCAATAATGAGGCCACACCTTGAGTACTGTGTTCAATTTTGGGTGCCACAGTATAAGAAAGACATTGAGGTGCTGGAGAGGGTCCAAAGAAGGGCTACAAAGCTGATGGAGGGTCTTGAGAATAAGTCTTATGAAGAGCAGCTGAGGGACTTGGGCTTGCTTAGTTTGAAGAAAAGAAGGCTGAGAGGAGACCTTATTGCTCTCTACAACTACCTGAAAGGAGGATGTAGCGAGGTGTGTGTGGGTCTCTTCTCACAAGTTACAACCAATAGGACAAGAGGAAATGGAATCAAGTTATAGCAGGGGATATTTCTTTAGGTTAGACATTAGGAAAGACTTTTACACTGAAAGGTTTATAGGAAACGGGAACAGGCTGCCCTTTGAAGTGGTGGAATCACCACAGTTGCATGTATTTAAAAGCCATCTAGATATGGTGTTCAGGGACATGGTTTAAAAGTGGGCACAGTAGAGTTACTTAACAGTTGGACTAGATGATCTTGAAGGTTTTTTCCAACCATAACAATTCTATTGTTCTATGATAATAGCCAGATGGTTCAAAGAGAAACAAGAGGTCCAGTAATTTCAGCTCCATTCAACCTAAAGGGACAACTCATATTGCTCAACAGATGATAGTGTCTTCTAATGCCAAGCAATATACCAGATTAAAGTGTTCCTACTCGAACTGTAGAATTTGACCCACCTGCATGACCCCAGTGAACTTGGAAAAACAGCAAGAAATAAGGCTTTTGGAGGCTCATAGAAGGTATATAAACTTTACCTTTCTCCCCAGGGCAGTCACTTTGGCATTTCAGTGGGCAGCTGAAGTCAGAAATTTGGGAATAAGTAGAGAGAATCTTTGTAAATGTAGTTGCTTATAGGATTAACTAAAGTGATGTAGATTGCTTTTTGAGACCTCGGGTCAGTTTGGGGCCTAATCCTATACATGGGGAAGATTTAGGCGTACTGTAAGATATCCCATTATTACTAGTTATCCACACTGACTCCTTGATAGGTACCTCAGGGAAGTTGATCTTTTTCTGTGACTCTGTTCTTAAACTCTTCTTCCTGTATTTCTCATTGAAATACGATAAGTGGAAATGTTTTCTCAAAAAGTTTTTTAGAATTTCATTGCTACTGTTGAAAAAGCAACACTTCAAGCTCTGCTGGAATCTTCAGGAAATGCTAATCCAGATGTAAATATTTGTTTACCTCAGTAGAAATTCATACCAAAGCTCCAGTACCAAACACCTGCAAATTTAAGTTGAATGTGACTTCAGAACTGATTTATTTTAAAACCTTGGTCTTAGCATGCAGCACTGAAAAAGCTAGTGAAGGAGTGCAGACTCTGGAGAATCTGAGATGTCTGTACCAGCCAGCTGGTGGAGAATGGAAAATAAAGCATATTGAGCCTGGACGTGACAGGCGAATTAAGGTACTCTGCTATTTTTCTAATGACCTCTGAACATCACAAATCCCTTTTCTGGAGTCTCTGTCTCACAGTACTCTTCACAGCTACACTAAGAATTTTTTCTCTGGGATAAATAAAATTGAGCAGACAAAACGAGCATTTCAAAGGTGTTTGTTGTGTGCGCAGGGTGAAGTGATCAGGTCAAATCTTTGCTATGTCTAAGAATTTTAAGTTCTTAATGTACCATTCTTACTATAATCCTCTCTACTTCTCACACTAAGTTGTAGAAAGACTGTTTTGTGTCTTCTCCCTCTATTGCATGAAAGCAATGCATATGTTCATCTGTTTAAAGATATGGATTTCATAAGCTTTGAATATGTATTTCTGGCAGTTTTGGAAAGAGGCTTCCCGTTTCTCTACATTTTTCTTTTCTCTTCTTCCTTTCTGCTCTGAAGGAAAAAATAAAATAAATCTTTTTCTTTGGGAAGAGGAATTTTAAAAATGTGTCTGCTACTGCATAAACAAATCCCAATATTGTGTAACCATTCCACAGAAATTAAACAAAGTCATTCATTTCATCACTATGTTAAGTGCAAATACTCTCACATTTTATCAGTGTTGCCTGCCTTTCACATTCTTGCACAAGGGGATAAGATGGTGTCTGAGTCTGTATCATACTAATAAACTAAATAGGACCTGTGCATAAACTCAAGCCTTTGCACATGATTATACACAGATAATCCAGGTTCAACGATAAATTCTTAGCACAGTCCATTACACAGTTTTTGCCAGGATCGATTTAACACTTTCCCAAATAATGGCCTAACTCTTTCCAACACACCTTCCTAGCAGCCGGTCTAGCAGTACAACAGGTACAATATCTACTTTGAATCTCAGCAAGCCTTTCTTCCTAGTGAACCTGACAATTAGGAGGTAGCAGAGAAATCCCAGTGTTAGTCCCAAGTGTACCACATACTCAGTGTATGTCAAAAAGTCATTGGAAGGATGCAGTGAAGGATGCACAATTACCTGCTGAAGCAGGTGAAAATGTTACTTACTGCAATAGGAACTGGACAATAATCCAGTGTCTTGCTCTGTGACTCCATGTGGCTTTGAGAATGTATAATTTATGCACTGGGGGTGATTTCATTCAACCAGCAAACCCGCCTGCATGAATCTGCCCTGGCCAGAGGCACCCTCCAGAGTATTAGGATCCCACGTACCAAGCATAGCCCTGGGCTGGTACACTGTCAGGCACACTGACACAGGCAGCCTGTTCTTCAGAGGGCTGGAGCCACCGTTTTGGCTAAGAGCCAGGGGTTGCAGAGCTTGGATGTAGGCTGGAAATTGCTTCTTCTGTGTGGAAGGGTCTTTGGAAAAGGTTTTTTCCAGTAGTAAAGAACTACCAGACTTAAATATTTCAATTTGTCATTTTGAAGTAACAGCATGCACCTCACTGCTCTGAGGCTTAATTTACGTGGAAACTTGATTGCTTTGAGGGGAAAAATCAATAAAGGAAAAATGTATTCTGAATATATGAAACACTGAGGGACTAATGTATTAACAGGGTTCTTTAGTTCCCTGGAGTTTTGGCAAAGTGACATATAAAGAGGCTGAAAAGGAGCTGAGAAAAACTCTTAAGGGGAAATGGTTTTCACAGACCCCTATCTCTCTTGGAAAAAAAGTTCTAATTACTGAAAGTATGTAGAAATGGTCTCACTTTAATGTTACAACTGAAAGAGGCTAAAGAAACTCTGTTGGAAACTGTGTTGGGTTTCTCCCAGGTGCTGCAGAGCATATTCCATTTTGTTCCATTTTGTTTCCAGATTTAATTCATGGCACTGCTTTTTGTTTTCACTCTGAATCTGTGAAAAACTCAATCTCTGCTCAGCTCTGACAGTCAAAAATATCCCATACAGCAAACACTCTATGTGAATGTATTCATCTCTCTGATGGATGTATTAATCTGTTTTTCATGCATCTTGATGCATTTTTCTCCCTTCTATTCCTGTTTATTTTACTCTCCCTCAAACTAGCTTTAGATATTCAATCGTAGAAATCATATAACATTTTAATGATGCTTGATGAGGTGCTGAGAATTGCCACGGGGCACAAGCAAAAGGGCAGTCTTTTCAGAATGAACATGGTGATCAGAAGTGCTTCAGCAGAAACTTTTGCAGAACTAGTTGGGTCTTTTTAAAGTATTTCACCTGTTAAATATTTTTTATTGAAATGCAAATAAGTACCTCTAGCAAATAAGCCCATAAAAATGTAAAGGAGGGGAAATACTGAAATTACATATATTCACCGTGCTTGGCTGTTTTATTCACATGCCAGTCGGCAGACTTTTCACTTGATCTCCCCACTGGAAAGGTGACATTGAGAATCTCTGAATGAATTAGGAATTTTTCCTGTGCATCCCAATTACAGAACACCTGTGCTAAATCACTCTGTGCTGATTCACTGTGATCATTCATAAAGCTCAAGAGCCCTCAGAATGTCTCTTTCCTCATCTGTAGTGAGGTGGTGATGGTGAGCAAGTGGCTTCAGTATGAAGCACAAAAGATTGCTCGTTCAGATCTTCCTAAATGGGCTTTTATTTTATTTAATTTTCATGGCAGCATTTGCCAAGAACACCTGGGCTACTCCACTTGTCTCTCATATATAATTTATTTTTTGCGTCAATTTTTAATGCTCTTGAAAGAGGACAAGAGCTGCTACTGGCATAATTGTACGTCATAGTTCCAAGTCAGTCTGAATGCTGATAGTGCTTCCACACCAGAACAAATCCATTTTTTGCCCAGTGCTGCTTCCTAGAGAAACTTCCTCCGGATTTGCACTCATGCTACGGCAGTTTGAGTTGCCACTTACAAGGGCTAATGTCTTATTTCAGCCAGCTGATCTGCAAAGGCCTGCTTGCAAACTGGGAATGTGAACTCTGTTTGGAGAATCACTTATGCCTCACAACGCACCTGTACTATGTCCATCATAGAACAAAGACACTTTTATATACCTCATGATGGAAAGAACATGGCCTCACACTTCTCTCTCCAGCATAGTATTTTTCAAACTTTCTTTCCCCCACTATGTGAAACCCTCAGAATTTTCCAATATACTAAATCTGTGCTATCTGACAGTACTTTCTTCAGCTATTTTTTCATATCTGCCTTGGAATTAGTCTACACCTTCTACCATTCAGAATTTGAAAAACACCACTTCATTGTACTCCAAAATATTTTTTTTCTTCACTTCAGAAAGAATCTTAAGTTTCCTGCAGGGAATATCTCCAGTAAGACAGGATTAATCTTTGAAATCTGCCATGCTTCATGCTGTTCCTAGCCATTCATAGAGATTAAAAAGTAAAATAGGATGCTGAGAGAACCTCCTTGTGATTTCCTGCATGCTACTTGACCAAATAAGTCTATATTTGCAACAATAGATATTGCCACTCAAGAAAGAAAATCCCATATCACAGACCAAGTAGTACAGAATATGTTCATGTCACTTATATGTCACAATGTGTTCAAGTGAACAGGTCACATACACCACAGCACTGAATTTAGTTTAGGTCCTAAATTCTAAAAATAGTTATTACTTTGTAGGTGGTTTTCAGTTGAATGTTCTCAGAATAAGGAAAGAACAATGTCACAACCTGATGGACCAGTATAGTTACAGCATGAAATCAAGGATGAGGATTATATGCTCCAAGGAGACTGTGGAAGTTTTTGAGAACACAAGACATGCTTGGGTAATATCAGAGGACACTACAGAGCCAACACACGACACAGTTTCAGCCATGTGACTAGCAACAGGGGTCCCTGGAGTAAACTACTCCAAGAAAGAATAACAGAATCATTTAAGTTGGAGAAGACTCCTATCTTTCCTCTTCTAGTCCAACTCACTTGTCATTCATGTGCCTGGAAATGGTTTCCAGGATTAGCCACCCTGTCACCTTCCCAGGGATTGAGATGAGGTTGACAGGCCTGTAGTTTCCTGGATCTTTATTCTTGCCCTTCTTAAAGATAGGACTGACAGTCTTCAGGAACCTCTCCCAGCTGCCACTGCATTTCAGAAATAATCAAGGGTGGCCTTGCAATGACATTAGCCAGTTCACTCTGCACTCCTGGGTGCTAAGAGAAGGCCCCATGGACATCTGTGTCTCCAGTTTGCTTAAGTACTCCCTAACTTAGCCCTCCTTCACTGAGAGGAAGTCTTCCTTGTTCCAGAGTTTCTCTCTGATCTCAGAGGCTTGGGATTCCTGAAAGACAGTCTTGCCAGGAAAGACGAAGCAAAGAAATCACTGAGTACCTTGGCCTTTCCCATACTATTTGTCACCAGTTCCCCTGCCTCATGCAGAAGCTATTCCACATTTTCCCTATTGTATTGGGTTTTCTGTGAGGGGTTTTTGGTTGTGTCTTTGGTAATGGGGGAAGGGCTACGGAGATAGACCCTCAAGAAGCTACCTGAAAAGCTCTCCCTTTTCCTTTGTCAGACCCACCTCTGACCAGGGCCAAGCCAATCAGCGCTCCTGCAAATTCATGTATTTAAGGGGGGTGGAGGGCATGCCTTGCTCTTTCTCTGGCACCGGCCCTGACCAGCATGGCTCCAGGTGCGGGTGGTGTGACCCCTGCCCTGCCTTGCCTGGCTGGCCTGACCGCAACTTAAGCTTAAGCCCCGCTGCAGCTTCATCCCAAAAAGAGAAAGAGCTGGGAACGCTTCAGAACCATCAGAAGAGACCTGCAGTGGAGAAAGGAGTGGGGCCTGAGGAGAACAACTTTGAACAACCATGGTCAACTGTGACTGTGGGCAGACCCAGATTGGAGTTTTGTGGACTTGGGCTGAAGCAGTTTTTTGTGCATGAGAAAAATAGCAGCTGTGGGCAGACTCAGATTGGACTTTTGAGGACTTTTTTCCCCATGGAAAGGGCACCATGTGGAAGCAGAGAGAGAGACTGGGCGGAGTCCTCCTACTCCTGAGGAGCACATGGTGTGAAACCTACTGCAGCCCCCACTCCCATCCCCCTGCTCCTCAAAGCAAAGGTGGAGGGTAGGGGGAGGTGAAGAAACTGAGAACAAAAGCTGAACCTGGGAAGGAGGGAGGGGTAGGGGGAAGGTGTTTTGACTTTAAGATCTGGTTGTATCTCCCATTGTTCTACTCTGATGTTGGTAACAAATTAAAATTGTTTTGTTTTGGTTTTTTTTATTCCTTATGATGAGTCTGTCTTTTGCTTTTGACCTTTTTAAGTGGTGAGAAGCCCTTCCAGTCCTTATTTTGACTAGCACTTTTCTTGGGGCATCATGGTGTTCAGTTACACACTGGGCCTAAACCACGACACTTATTTTCTCCTTTTATCTGTTTATGTACTTGTAGAAACTTTTCTTCACAGAATCATAGAACACTGGGAGTTGGAAGGGATCTCGAAAGATCATCCAGTACAACCCCCCTGCCAGAGCAGGATCACCTAGACTAGGTCACACAGGACCTTTCTTCTTATCCTTCACATCACTTGCCAGATTCAGCTCCAGGTTGCCCTTGGCTTTCCTAACTCCATTCCTATACAAGGCAAGAATTGCTCAATACTCCTTCACTCCTGCTTCCACCTCTTGTGTGCTTCCTTTTAAAGTCCGAATTCAATCAAGAGCTCCTTGCTCACCCATGCAGTTCTCCTGTCATCTTGGCTTGTTTTAGTACTTGTTATGGTAGACCTTTCTTGGGATTGGAGGTAATGATTCTTGAATATTAACTAGCTCTGTTGACCACTCTTATCTCCTGGGCTGTATTGCATGGGATTTTTCCAAGCAGATCTCTGCAGCAGTTGAAGGATGCTTTCCTGAAATCCATGGCTGTGGCCCTGCTTTTTACCCCGCTCCCCTCCATTAGGATCCTGAACTGAACTCGGGTACTCCCTGCAGCCTAAGGTTTGTAGAGCTGCATCATCGTTCTGAAGTCCCAGCTGGGTTCAAGAGACTTCAAAAGTAAAGCAACTGTTACTCCAGCAACACCTGGGGACCGAGCCCTGTGACGACCATAGCTAAAGATGTGAATGGAAAACACAAAAAGTCTGCTGTTTTTTTTTTTTTTTTTGTATATTACTACACAAGCTATTCTGTCTGTTGATTACCTGCTCTCTGGCCCTCGCTCTTATATAGGTGTCCTCTAGCACCAGTTTAGAAGGTGTTTGATCCTTCCTAATCAGTAGTCAGCTACAGCAAAGGTTGCAGGCACCCTTTGATCAAGGACAGCTGCTGAATGTTGTTAAAAGCTGCTAGGGCTTTTTGTCCCAGATCTGACACTTTGTCAGAAACAGGAACATGTAGGAATGGAATCCTTGTCTCACTGATAGCTATGTCAAAATTCCTGATAAATTCTGCAATTCAGAGTCCGGCCATCCCACCACATTAAAGCAATTACTTTTTTCTGCTCTGCATGTATTGTTATGCTGCACCCTTCACTGTGGAATCTCAAGTCCCTGATCTAAGTATGGATAAATTAATTCTGAAGCTATTTTTTCAGAGTAGTGAACTGAAAACAACAGGCCCAAGAGTTTTTGGAGGCAGACAGCAGAACCATAATTTCTATCTCGTGCCCTCAGGGAAACAAGAATTTAAAATATTTAGGGTAAGATGTGTATTATTTGACTTCAGCTATCAGCAATTCAGTGATGTTAACCACAGTTAGTAATTGGTAATCAGACTACTGTCAATTGAAAGTGACAAACACGTTTATAGGAAAATTCAAATTTTCCACAGATAAGCATGGAAAGTTTGTGAAAGGAATAACTGTGGAGAGATGTCCTCTTTTGAGGACAGTGAGATGATACACAGGTAACTTAGACGAGACAGCTATGTTTTAGAAAGCTAAAATGAGATGAATAGGATTTGGAGAGATAGCACCATAGTCCCATTAGGTCCATTTTCCATATGTCTTCAGACAAAGCCTTCCTGATCAGTACTTGAATGGGTGACTGCTATGGATCACAGGAGTTGCAGCAAACAGAATTAGTGTTAAAAACATTCTTCCTGAGTCATCACTGAACACCACAGCGAGTTGTTAGATTCTAGATATTCTGTTTAAGATAAGCCATGAAACACAGCTAAAGATCTTTTATGCACAATAAAAATCCCATGTCCTCTTCACAACAGTAGTGAAGATTGCCCCAGTAGCTTGGTTTTCTTCCAACTGAATAATAGCATGCTAGATGCTACCTTTTCCTGAACTGGAGAAGTCACTGCTTTCACAACATTGCTGTGCTTCGGTTACAGGCTGCTACACTTCAAGGTTAGGCTTCTTTACCACATATGTCCTGCAGTAAAATCTGTGATCCAAGAGAAAGCAGAAAACCGTAGACTCAGCAAGAGGTGTATCTTTTCTATATTCTGCTAGAGGAAGAAATATTGAATGGCTCCACTGAGAAACTGTCTCCCATATCCACTGGTATCTTGGGTCTATATCACTGAAGGCTTGACTAATTGCATTTGTAAAATGGTTATTTTCTTCCCAGCTCCTCCAGAAACAGAGCTGCTGTTGGATACATTCTCATAACAGATCCCAGTGACATCTGCACAAATTAGTAGTGCTTTCACTAGTATTAACTCCAGCATGTACTTTGGAATATTTTAAATCTGTTGTGCCTACAGGGTAATAAAAGACCAACATTCTCCAACATAATCTCTGTTCGTGTTTTCCACCAGAATCCTATTGACTCTTGACTGTCTCAGACAGGAAAGGGAGTATCTGGGAAGTGAGAGGAATATCATAAAGACTGTCAAGAAAGCCTTTGTACTTGCATTTCTCTTTTCTCCCTCCTCGAGTTGGTTAATGGTGAAAAGTGGATTTTGCAAGGTTTGTTCTGAGGTCTATGGTTAAAAGGAACTCTCTCAGAAATGTCACTCAGTCATTAATGTCTGCAATTCCCCCTTGTCTGAAATTATATAAAATTAATATAGACTTTATCCATTTTCAAAATGTGTTCATCCAATATTTAAGTTTTCAAAGTGATTATAAGGTTGGATTGGGTTGTTCTTTGGCTTCTGCCTCTGGAAACCTGAAATACTGCTGTATAATTTGAGAAAGAAAATCAGGTGTTCTGATATATAAACCCCAGGCATGTGTCTGTCTTTGAATAATATATGAAGGATCTTAGAATAAAATCTCTTAATAATTTAACCGTCAACCCAGAATCTTTCATTGTGGGTATCTGCCAATAAGAGATAAGGGCAAGATGGATTTTGAGATACGCCTTTGTACCCACTGATGTTAAAGCTACCTAAATGTCTGTAAACCATGGCCAGTGGGATTCCTATCTCAGCTCTGGACTGGTGGCAGTTTAACACAGAGGAGTCTGGTTATATGGAGAAAAAAACCGCACAGATCTGAGAAAAAATCACTGATCTGGGAAATGGAAAATCTGGGCTGTATTCCCAGCCCTGTCATTGGCCTATTGTCCAGCTTTCACCAGTTCCTATTTTCCTTCTTTCCTCTTACACGATTTCTCTATTTAGGTGGTAGAACAGAATCAAAGAGAGCATTTCTGTGCCCATGGGCAAAGACTGCTCCCTCAGCTGATTCTGCTTCGTCTAACAGAAAATGAACCTGGAGTTCTGGAGAAAGGGACCAGGCAGTTGCACCAATCACTGGAGTACAGGATTCTTTTGCAGCTTCGTCTCCTGCATTGGGCCCATGAGTTTTACATTGCAGGCTAAGTGGTTGTTCAGCTTTAACAGAGTGAAGAAAAAGAATTATCTCCTATTCCACCCTCCTTCTAGATCCACTTCATGCACAGTTACCTCTCTGCAAGGTTATTACATGGCTGTGTGTAGCAGCAATCTACCAGCCACTCAGCAGTTACAGAAGACACAACTTAAGCTACCTAATTACCAAATACATGACTTAGGCTCTTAAGCCAAGAAGCATTTTCAAGGTCTGCAACTTAACTATACATAGCAACATGTAAAATGTTTCATGTTTTATTTATATATATTAAAAAAAAAAGCTTGGCTTAGAAATCTGATTTTATGCACTTTCTTTTGCGCATTTCCTATCGGATCATAGAATGAAATTATCCTGCATGCTGGCTTTGGTGTTCCCTTTTCACTATCCTTCATCACCATAAGTCTGTTGAAGGGACAGGCAGTAAACAAATCAGGTGAATGGCACAGTCCCACCAACAGTTAAGGCAGCTTTATTAAGCCAGCAGTGAACTGGATCATGATGTAAGAACAAGCAGCAAGAGAGAAAGTTCTTATGATAGCTTCACTGCCAAAGCAAACAAATCTCTTTATGTCATACAGATAACTGTGAGCACAGCTTTTGGAAACATCAGCAACAAGAAGCCAGAGAAGGCAAGGGAATCAGATGACCCACATACCTTCATAAAAGGGATGAATTTCTTTCCATAAAAGATGTTAATTGTTGTGCTGCATGCAAATCACTGACGGTTGCCAAATATATATTTATTTTTTAATTTTTATTTTTTCATTACAACTATAGTAACAATTACAGTTATATTCATCTCTGTCTGAATTTCATTTTTTGAAAAACTCAGGAGCTCATTCAATCCTGAAATGAAATATTTCATTTCAGACTCAAACATTTATCTTCTTTTGGAATGAAAGTGGAAGTCTGAAGCAGAACACTTCATCTTGAATCAAAGTGATTTAGCATCCCTTGAGTGGACTTTGCTGCTTTCTACATCTGAAGCTTCTAAAACTGAGACAACGGAGAAAAACATTTTAGTGTTGATAAAGCCTCATCTTTTTTTTTTTCCCTGAAAAATTGATTCAATTAATAGATGCTGGCTAATTTTGTTAGGATTGCACACAGTTATCAGTGTCTATCCACAGGTACCTGAGAAAAAATTTTCCCACTGCTCAGCTGCATATCTGGAATTTGTGGCTAATGTGGATACAGCAAAAAAAAAAACAACTTGAGTTTTCCCTCAACAGGCACAGAGGTCTTTCTATATCTTCAGATATCGTTAACTTGCTCAGATATCATTAATTGCTGTTAACAGCAATTCAAACATTTAAAAAAAAAAAGCCTGGCTTATTTACAGGCCACTCTATATTGTCAGGTTGACAGGATCCCAGTTTTATTCTTCAAGAACAGGGCTAAAGATGCAACTCCTCCTTAAAACCACCCTATTCCAGCACAGAGACAACTGACTGCTTAGGTCTCAGTGCTGTTTCCTGCTATTTTGTATGTGGCACCAATCCAGCTCAGCAAGGCCTGACAGGAGCACTGCAAGATTGGGTAGCAAAAGAGAAAACAATAAACAATTTCTAGGTGTGAGTGATCCCAAAGGAAGCAAAGATTTGCAGGAGTCTTTCTGTCAGTAGTCAGTAACATCATCTATTTTTCCCATATAAAATAACAATTTGTCTGCTTGTTTGTAATAGCCTGGTTTGCTTGTTTTCCTGTATTTATTGAAATTAGTGGTTACAGGTAGGTTTTGGAATAAGAATAACTGAACAGTTTGTGAAATAAAGGCTGGAACACCAAAGTCCCTCAAGCAATGGCTCCGTTATAACAAATTTTCCAATGCTGGAACTGTTGAGAGATGTCTCCTTCATTTGCACTTGAATAAATCTATCCAGAAGTTACATGAAAAGAGCAAATAATGTTTGATGCAGAGAAAATGCATTAGATAAACTCTTTCCCACAACTACATCTATAAGTACTTTCGGAGACCAGAGGGATTAATCCACAGATGGTAAATTGACATGTATGCAAGCTGACAAGGTTTTTCAACCTTCAATTATTGTACTAAATAATTTTCTATTTAATGCAAGATTTCTGCCCCTGAACTTCACTTTATATTATTATTTGTTTGAGGGCTACTGTCAGTTTCAGAACTAAAGTACTTCTGAGGCTGAAAAGTGCCATTTACAACTACTGGCTTGAAGAGAGAAGATAAAATTAGAATTTGAGATGACTTCACTTGTTCAGGTGAAGTCACAAATCGACTATAAAGGCAGATACTCTGGAAGAAAATTGGCCAACAGAAAATGTTGCTGAGCTGCTCTTCAATCATAATTTCACTGCTGTCAGTACTGTAAATACCAAGCCCACAGATGGCAAAGCTTTGGTGTCAGCTGCGAACACTGCCTGTAAGCTATTTGAAACATTCATTTTCTCATTCCTCCTTCCACACTGGTATAACTTGACTGTCACAGAGGTGCCACAGGCCTGCAGGAGGGAACCTAAATGCACAACAGAAGGCCTAGGGAGCTTTAGTCTCTAACCACAGAGTGAGAGAGGGCTTGCTGCATCTTAAAATCAAGGTCAGGATAGGGAATTATTTCTACTTTTCACTGGTAAAGAGGCTAGGTCTCTGGGGAAGGGCAGAGTGGACAAACACTGTAAGAGACACCCATGGTGAATCATCAGACAGTGTCCCTAGAGGCAGATACGTATGGGAACCTCAGAGGAGAAAAGGCACTCTTGGGAGACCACTGCTGCTAAGAGCTGCTGTAAATGTGAACCATGGTCTTGTGTCTGTTATGAGGCTCTTCTGTTGTCCACATATAGGTGAGATCTCTTGCTGTGTACGTTCTCCCCCTTAGGAAGGAGGAGAAATGCTCCCTATCTGTTTTCAATTTGAAATCCCTTTGACCTCTAAATAGTCAAAGCACCCTTGAAAAGCCAAGCTTGTCACTCATGGCAGTAATGTTTTTCTTTTCATCCTACATGGAAAAACGATCATGGTCTGTTTATTCTGAAGCTTTACAAAAATAACCAGTGCTGGCACCAAAGCAGCATTTTCTTGATTAACTAAAAGACTTCATAGCATGACATGTATACAGCAATAGGTCTTAATCTTACTCAGCATAGGAAGTGTTAATAATTTCGTCCAAACATTTATGAATCCAATCAAAATTAGCCTAGAGACAGTAACTTGTTATCTGCTTGACAGTAAATGTACTCTTTGAGCAGGAAATAAATTGCCATGGTGAAGGTACCATATTTATTGCCATTTTTTGTTATATCTTTCTTTTCCACAAAGGAATAGCTTGACTGTTCAAGATAAAACAAGTTTGCAGCAGGTGTTGCAAAATATATAATGTTAGCTGACAGCCAAAGCTGCCTCTGCAGACAGATAAATACACCTTAGCAACAAGCAGCAATGCTTGGTTCATTTAAGAACCCAAAAAAGTAACTGACCAGAGGGAGAGAGCAAATTTCAAAACGAAAGGTAGACTCCTGAGAAATGTCCTTTCACACCATCATAGGAGCAGCTCAGTGGAAAACAATTGGATCATCAGGGCACTCGACACACAGGTTTATTTTCTTGGCAATGTGTAGAAATGGCATTGGAGGGATGTATAAACCAAGCTTATGTACCATTATTTATTTGCCATTGGCTGACTTGAACTAATCAGCCACTGAACACTAAGTATAAAAATGTGTTTGGCCTATGCACAAAAATAAGTAAAGCAAATTGGCTTATGCTCAGGTGAGACCTCTGCTATGGCACACTGAAGTAGAATAGGACAGGATTAATTTTGATGCAACCCTACCCAGTCTTCACTGCTGTCAACTCTTGTCATTCTTGTCTAGCAAATTCTTGTCCAGCAAATTCTTGTCCAGTAATTTTCCAAAGTGGCTATGCTTAGGATATGTTGCTTCCTTTTAAAGCCAGCATTTCTCTTTACTGAAGTGTTTTCAGGCATGAAGGGAAGATGATGTTGCAAAGGGAGTTCCTTGCCACTACTAAACAGAATCTATTATCCTTGGCTCAGTTTTTTGTTTTAGTGAGATTATTCTTCTCAACAGTGCAGCCATAAATGAAACAGCTATACAAATAGGACAACACATTGCACTTCTGAGACCAAAGTGAGCAGCAGAAGGGGAGTTATCTCAGCCTGGAGAGGCTTTGTTGCTGGGGGGAAAAAGCACACGTTTCAGTCTCTAGATGTTATGTGGTGATTTTTTGCAAAATGCTCTTCCACATGCTACAGCTCCATTCATCCTTTACTGCAGTGTGCTAGCAACAAAGCTTACTGCTTTTAGCAAGAGAGAAGCTTATGCTGATGCAAACTTTTCAGATCCACTCATTAATCTAGCATCTGGAAGCCTGTTAATCAGAGCTACAAGGTTACTTTAACACTCTCAGTGGCTTACACTCCTCAGCAACACATTTCCATTTTGTGAAACGATTAGCTACTGACTGTTTTATATAGAGAGAGAGGCTGAAATTTGTTACTGATTGCGGTCTCAGAAGTCATCCAGTTATAAAGCAATGCACCTGGAAATCACTTGTCTGAAGTATAACACAATGAAGGTACTAAGTCACCTATTACAACTCACTTCAGTACCAACTTGTGCTTCATTTTTAAGGTTATTGAACAGGCCTTCTGAGATAAGGTTAGCACTAATTTTAAAATCATTACAGTCTTCATGTTGAATGCCAGCAGACTCATTTGAGCCTGAGAAAATATTGAGATCAGTTATAAGGTCCTGAGGACCTTATAAATCAGGCATTTATGTTCATTCTTCTAAACCTGCCTTTGGTATCACCCATTGTTATCATTTAATGACAAGGCTAATAAAACCCAAAAAGGCAAGATAAAGGCTGTTTCTGGATGCTACTTTAGTAAGATATATAAGACTGCTGAAAAAAAAAAAGTAGACTAATTTTTCTGGACCCAAACTGAAATTAGGATTTGTGGGCTAATACAAACAAGACAGAGAAGTTGAGTGCTGTGGAAGGGAAACTTCCCCTGAAGACATTTCCCAGATGCACTTAGGCTTTGTTAAATAAAAGAGATTTTTTTTTTCCATTTGACTCCATTCACTCATCTCCTGATCCAATGATTTCAAGAGTAGCTTCAGACACCTTGATGCTTAAGGATACAAGTGGTCTCAGAAACTTCCAGCATTTCTTCACCTTTACATCTGATTACAGACATGTGTTTTGGGCAAAGAAGAAAGCATGCTCCGAAGTCTAACAAATCATTACCATAAGTATGGGTTATTATGAGAAAACCTCAGCGCATGAAACACATTCTTGTAAACCTTCTCTAAAAAAAAAAAAAGTTATCTTAGGCCCAATTCACAGCCATTCCTAAAGCAAA
Organism: Mesitornis unicolor; assembly: GCF_000695765.1. Lineage (NCBI taxonomy): Eukaryota > Metazoa > Chordata > Aves > Mesitornithiformes > Mesitornithidae > Mesitornis > Mesitornis unicolor. Next base: position 21,187 of record NW_010171195.1, read on the forward strand.
GTAAGTATCTCCTGAGACAAATGGTTATCTGTGCAAGGTTTCCCCAAAGCTATTGTCTCCAGCTTTTCCATCAAGTCTTCCCAACTTCTGGCAATTCAGGCACTTTAAGCAAGGAACATTATTCAGAAAACAGCTCTGAGTAAGTTCTAGTCACATTCCTCTGTGCCATCACTTCCCATTTTCCTTCTTCTGGCTGCTTGTGCCTGGTCCTGAGAGAAAATTCTTTGCTATACAGCATTGCAAACAAACACTTTGGAGGAGAAGGCAAGGCCCTGGGACAGTTACAGTTTCTTTAAGAAGCAGAATTGAGCACTGGTGTGAAAATATTTTTGTAAAAATCAGAGCACTGTAAATATAAAAGCTCATTTTTATTAAATGAGCAAATACTATCTTTAATCTTGCACACTTCTTTTTGAGGAGAAAAACCCCTAAACCTCTTCCTCATACCTCTTCTTGAGAATTCTATATCTGAACTTCAGGATTTTCTCTGTGGTTTGTCAGCTTTAGATCTATACAACAGAATAATTTTAAAAATCGCATTTTGGATAAAAGCATAGTGGTATATACTGTGTCAAAGTCACGCTAAACTATGGAATTGAGCTAACAAAGTAAAGAGTAGGCGTTCCAGCCAAAATGAGAAAGGAAAGGTCTATCAAGGAGCCCCCCACACAGGAAAAAAAACAACAACACAGAGGAAAAAACATACAATAAATAATTTATAATTCCTGTATGATAATATTAAGCCATTTATATTTGACTTTTACATGATTAGCAAATATTATTTAGTTTTCCACCTTTTAGTTTAGAAAATTAAATATGGACATTTTCTCAGTTAAGAAATCATCTGTAAATCACCAATACTCAGTCTTCCAGGGGAAATTTCAGTTTCTTTTCATTAACTGTGCTAAATATGAGCTTGAGAACATTCTAAGAAATAAATTGTTACTAAAGACCTCATAGCGATTGACAGAAAAAGTGTAGTCTTCTCACCTCTCCTCAGACATTTATAACACAGTCATGAACATGTGAGCCAGTCACCTCAAACTGACTCCTGTTATAGTCACTGGGAAGTAGAGCCAGTCAGATCCATCTGATTGGTTTTAGGACAAAATGAATCACAGCCTATAATTTGCAGTTACTCTACACTGAGTGCAAAGGAAGCCAAGACAACTAGCTCAAATGTATATGTGTACATCTGGTCAAACAAAATCCTATAAAATTTTCCAGTGAGATCAGCAGACAGAAATTACTCCCAAATCTGTACTGAGATTAATGAAGAATAGTAATATTTCTACTGCTGTGTAAGGAGTGTATAAGGGGACTATTATATTATATGGTCAAAAATTACAGGAAGGTAACTGTTTTTTATTAAAATCTGGAGGACAATAATCCATTTTGCAGTCACCAGTCTCTCCCTCCATTGGCTTCATATACATTTGCAACCCAAACCCACTTAATAAACCAGGCACAGTCTTTCCTGCATCTTTCATCTCCCTGTGGTGTTGTTCTTCCTTTGTTATAAACTACTATGGACAAGTGGTGGTTAGAAAAGTCTTCATAACTAACCAGAAACACATACAGAGACTTACGTGGACCCTGAAAAAGTTGTCTTGCATATAATTAACAATGAAGCAGGGCTGCCATCTTCCCTGTCAGACAGTTTAGATTGAGAAATTTGGATTGAAAATAGGGGAAAATATAAAGAAGGGCCTTTTCCCTACCACTTCAGATGTCTTCTTGCTAGGAAGTTCAACTGAGAATTGGTAGATCATTTACATGAAGCACACATGTGCCTCTGAGTGGCAAAATCAGATCATCTAAACTGGTGCTGAGTCACAGAGAAGTAATATGACTTTCCTATGGTTTCACACACTTCTTCTAATTACTTACTCAGTGCAGACTATGGAATAAGGTACTGGATATAAACCTCCTCTCTCCCTGCCGAAACACAAGTAGTTCCAGGTCATGTAGTTTTATGTCCTGTAGTTTCTTGCTTACAACCCCATCCTGCACTACATCTACAGAAGTGTAATTAAAAGTAATTTCTTCTACAATTATGCCACATGCAGCCAAAACATGAGGCAAATTCTATGCCCCACTTCAGCATTTCCCACAGATTATTGGTGAAAAAACACCTGACATAGGTCTATTGCAGTGAGTGAGTTTGATTTTGTGAAAGGATGTTTGGAAAACTTTTATATAGATTCTTAGCCATTTTCTTGAGTGTACTGAGCCATTAATGTCTTTGTCTTTTGGTTTTAGTACTTTATAGTCATAGCAGATGTTTAGAAAATTGTGTTCATAGGATTGGATCCATTGCATCTGCTTCTTCTGATACATGCAGGTTTTCTAGCTCATTGCACTCTCTTTAAATTAAAAGAAAAACCAAGAAAGCTGATCCTATGTTTGACATTATTGACGAAAAAAAGTTTCTTACGTGTATTTATAGCATCTTGTTTGTAAACCAGAACAAGAATCAGAATGCAAAAGTTGCTCAGCTTCACTGAAAGATCATTGTTCATGTCTGTCATTGCCTAAAAACACCATCTAAATAAGAATAAAACATATTATTAAATGGTGGTTGGGCTTAACATAATCACACAACGATTATTGTAAGATGCAGGGTAGCCAAATCAGCAGCATCAGTGTACTGTGGGCAGCCTTGTCTTCAGCCTCTTCTATGCCTTTGAACTCTGGGCTTCATTTTAGCTACTTGTAGAAAGGAGAGTAGTGTTCTTATTTCTGCTGTTAAAGCACTTTGGTATCACTTGATAATAATAATTTATAAAAGAGCGGGCTGTCATTACTGCTTCCTGTCCTGCAGTCACATTCTGCATGCATCCATTTCCCAGCTCTCCATTTTACCATTTTGGGACAAGTTTGCCTTGAAGACAAGGAACACCAAGGATCTTGCTGTCTTGACTTGTATTTGCTCTGTTCAAACTGGCTATACTATAGCCACTTCTTGTGCAGCTATAAGCATACCAGTAGTTGGTTACAATTCCCTGATAACATGGAAACCACATACCAGAGAGGCTTTGTCTTCTCCCCAGAGTTCTGCTGGTGATTCATCCAGAGTTCTGCTGGACCAGGAGACATCACTTGTTGAGCCATTTCTAAGCTACTCACTGGGATCTTTAAGCTATGCCCTTGTGGCTTCAGTTTATCTTATGTAGTATGAGGCATCTAAAATGATGACATTCTGACTTGTTCTTTGAAGGTACCCATCTCCCTCCATTGACTGTGCTCCAAGGCATGTTTTACTTAGCTTTGTGTTTTATCTACATATTGGAAAAGAAGATCACTGGGAGGGTATTGTCACTGATCTCTGGGTAAAACCAACCAAGATGGGGTTTAGACTGGAAATGCCTAGCATTGCAAACAAAATATATAGAGTGGGTTCCTATCAAGAAATATTTAATTAATTACTTTTGGTTACAGAGACAACAGGTTGTTTCAGATTCATTCCATCTAGATTATAAAAGTTAGGCACTTATTATAAAACCTTTGTGTATACTTTGTCGATATCACCGGAGAATCAGAAGTAGCTTTATGGAACAATTTGTTCAACCATCTCAGAAACCTTCCTTAAAAGGAGATGGATAGCTCTCTGGAGCTCACTTTATCTTTTTTTCTCTTTCTTACCTACAAAAGAAGTCTAAGAAAGATACCCAGTTGCCCACACATATATATTTCATCACATTTCAGGAATACTAGAGTGTCTAAAACATCTATAAGGGACTGGCAGGTATGACACAGAATCTACAGGTGTTCTTTCTGGCACAGTAAAGAGACAAGGTGAAATATATTAGATAATCTCAAATCACAGAAAACACTTTACATGTGGACAGCTGAGCCCACCCTATATGAATGGATTAGCTTGACAAGACTTCTACCTTTAGATGGCTGAATTTGGGTGAGGTTAATCCTGTCTCCAGTGTTCAGTTTGGGTGTCTTGGGCTGGATTTGGTTGCTCACACAGCTTAGTATAATTTGAAATGCCCTAGAGCATTATGTCTGGACACCAGCTGCCGCAATCTTACATGGGTCTTGCATAGTATCTACCAACTAACATATCCAAATGGACTAGATACTTACATGTTGGCAGCTAACTCAAGTCAATGTCTACATTGTCTCCGTTCAAGAGTTTCAGTCATCTGTTATCCAGACCTAACAAATTTGATTCTATTTCAAAGAGAAGTAGCCAGGCATAAAGACTAGACAACTATTCTGCTTACAACCAGACAACATTCCTATAATATTCCCTCTTTTCAACACCGGGAGTATCTGTGTAGCCTATAATTTCTGCCAAAACCCATAAAAAGCTATGTTTTTACATTTGTTTGCTGAAATTCAAAATGTTTTTGTGATGCATTATGCTTCCCAAGCATTTCATGTTTCAGCATGAAATATAAGGACACAAGTATACTCAGATCAAAATGGCAGGAAGTGGTCCCAAATACCTCTGCAAAGAGAATCTCCATTACACTTAATTTATATATAAATGTAAGTAGAAAGAGTCACAAAGCACAGACATCCTAACAATGAATAGTAAGAGAAAAAGAATGCTGGTTACAAGAGCCATGCTGTGACTGAGGAAACAGAAAGAAAAAAAACCAAAGCAGAATATTGAACTACAGAAAAAGTTTAAAAATGTATAAATAACTAAGTGATAGAAAGTATCAATGTAAACATCCCCTGTAGCAAAGAAGACATATGCACTTCTAGGGAAAGGCAGAACTGTACACATTAAATTGTGTAAAAGACAGGAAGAACTGTTGACATCAATCCGGCAAGGGACTGTTGAGTCTGGTTGAGGCTTAAGTGAATAACAGGCTTGGGTTATGCACTTTTATTTTGATCAGCATTTTGGAAGTACCACTGGAACACATATATGGGTATTGGAAGCCAAATGCAACAGAAGTGTTAGTTTGGAAAGTGCTGTATAAAATATCATGCACTTGCTTATTATTGGTAACCACATAAAGTTCATAAGTAAAAGTTCCTAATATCTTTTTTTCCTCAGTGTCTGTCACTCAGATATAGCAGTCTGTGAGCATTGGAAGCTTACAGAAGAAATTTTAAAAGTTTATCTCCAGAAATAATTTGTAGATCTCTCTCTGAAAGGTTAGTCCATAGATTGAAGTAAGGCTATTCAAAAGTACAAGGTTAATTAAGACAGAAGTCAAAAAAAGAAAATTTTTCCATATTTCCCATTTAGAAGACATTTAAGTTTAACATTGCTTGTCCCAGTAAAATATTCCAATATGTCTTCTCTGATGCTTAGTCACAACTTACACAAATGTGAATCAGCCCCTGATCTATCTGTCCTAGTCCCATGAACTCGAAATTTTGCAGTGACTTCAAGATCATGGTTGCAAATGTTTTGATTTTCAGAGATCCCAAAATCTAAAATCTTTCAGACATTAAGAAGCTTCTATATCCAACCACATTACTGCACTAACATCTATGGTATATTACTGGACTTAGACAGGAAATTAATTTCCTATCCTGTCAATATTTTTAAGATTTCACCTTTCCCTCCCCTACCCTCTGCTTTCAACTGGTATGTCAACAAAGTTTTTCTCAATGGTAAAGGGGGAAAAAAGAGGAGATGGAGAAAACACTAGGAAGTCCGTTGATAAGCTACTACTGATCCTGCTGCTACTTCTCTTGCATGCTGTGTCCTATGAATTTTCCCTGAGGCTGCTGTATCCTGAGCTGATCTATGCTTAGAATATCTACTCTAAATGTCCTGAGATATCCTGGCCAGGATCTCTCAATAAATCTATCTTCCTTGGTCCACTGCACATTCTCAGGCCCTTCAGAACCCTTGTAAAAGTCAGGATATGAATTTTCACAGTTGTAAGAACTGACTACTTATTTCCCAGATTGAAATTTAGTAGCGAAGGAGGACAATCGACAAATTAGTACTTTATTTTTGTTGCCTTTAGTAATAACAGGAAAGGAGAATGTGACTCTCATGAGATAAAGATGAGCACTATCCTTTTTTAAGTGTGAATTCTTTATTAAAGAAAAGAGCAATGAACTACAGTGCAAAGAGACAGTCTCTACAATGGTTGCCTTCCAACTTTGTTTTTCTTGTTTACCAGGGTTCAAATGTCTTTTTTTCCCGATTTTTTCTGCAGCATTAGAGACACCTAGTGGCTGAAAAGTGTAAAAGAAGGACACATCCTGGCAGGTCCTCTCCTTGGAATCCTCGAGAAAAGATAAGCCAGTCACCCAATCCAATAGAGCTGAGAGAAAGGAAATCACTTTTCCTCCTGTTTTTGCTGTTCCAAAAATGTAGAGCTGGGAAAAGAGACTAGAGTTGAGCAGGGTACATGTGGGCATGGGAATGAGAGAGTACTGAGAGAAATTGATATCTTAGCCTGGAGTATAAAGCACCTCAATTGAACCCTGTGAAATGTAAACCCAAATCTCACTCAGTTCCAGTACTGAATCTAATGCAAAATAAAAAAGGGTGGCTTTTTAACAGCCATTGGAATTGCCGACACAGTACGTGACTGGAAATGTAACTCAGGTCATAGCTGTTACATGAAAATCAAAGAGGTTTCTAGAAAAGCCAAGCAGATAATCTCCTGCTTACGCTGTGAAAATCACCCTGTTGCAAATGAAAAAGACCATAACAGGCTGGAATTCAACACTTGGCTGGACAAAATAGGAAGGTTTTCTCTCTGCTGCAACTCTGTTTAAATCAGGAAGTCATATAGCAAATCAGTTTGGCGCAGTGTTATTCAATAATAGCACAAAGGTTCTTGCTCAAGAAAAGGAAGTTCAAATCTCGACTTCTATTATCCATAGTTAAAATTTTTTCTTAAAAATGAGCTTCCATTCCAGTACACCTGCAATTCATGATTCCTAAGGGTTACCAGAGTGCATAGAGATGTGGTACATACCTACATCTTATCCCTAAAAGGAAGACCCACATTGAGATATATACAGTGGTCATCAGTCCCATAGTGTAGATGAAATCTAAAGACTACCCAGATGGTTTTACTATTTAAAGGACTAGTACATATGGAGGTTTTGTAGAAAATAAGATCGTTCATAAATACAAGCACAAGCTTCTGTACAATTTCCTTCAGGCAGTTACACCCAGTCCATTTGGGATGTGAGTATCTGTTCTCCTATGCTGCATATATGTTGCACAAATGTGTATATGTGGATTGTGACAGAAGGTGGATGTGTTTTGCTAACTCGCAACTTTTTGCTGCTCAGTGTAGACTAGGTGCTCAGTTTCCTTGCTGTTTCACCCTGGAGCTCGTGTGGCCCTTTTCTGAGACAAGAAGAGCACACCTTCCCAAAGAGTATCTGAGGATGCTGAGCCAGGAGAAACATCAGTACTGGGATCGGTACTGTTCAACATCTTTGTCAGTGACATGGACAAGGGGATTGAGTGCACCCTTAGCAAGTTTGCGGATGACACCAAGCTGGGTGGTGCAGTTGACATGCTGGAAGGAAGGGATTCCATCCAGAGGGACCTGGACAGGCTGGAGAGATGGGCCCATGCCAACTTCATGAGGTTCAACAAGGCCAAGTGCAAGGTCCTGCACCTGGGTCAGGGCAATCCTAAGCACAAAAACAGGCCGGCCAGAGAATGGCTCAAGAGCCGTCCCAAGAAGAAGGACTTGTGGGTGTCAGTCGATGAAAAACTCTGTGCTTGCAGCCCAGAAAGCCAACTGCATCCTGGACTGCATCAAAAAAAGTGTGACCAGCAGGGCAAGGGAAGTGATTCTGCCCCTCTGCTCTCATGAGACCCCACCTGGGACTCCCAATGTGAGAAGGACATGGAGCTGTTGGAGTGGGTCCAGAGGAGGGCCACAAAGAAAATCAGAGCGCTGGAGCACCTCCCCTATGAGGACCAGCTGAGAGAGTTGGGGCTGTTCAGCCTGGAGAAGAGAAGGCTCCAAGGGGATCTTATAGTGGCCTTCCAATTCCTGAAGGGGTCCTACAGGAAAGCTGGGGAGGGACTGTTTACAAGGACAGGTAGCGATAGAACAAGGGGGAATGGTTTTAAACTGGAAGAGGGTAGATTTAGATTAGATATTAGGAGGAAATTCTTTACTGAGAGGGTGGTGAGACACTGGCACAGGTTGCCCAGGGAAGCTGTGGATGCCCCCTCCCTGGAGGGGTTCAAGGCCAGGTTGGACAGAGCTTTGGGCAACCTGGTGTGGTGCCCTGCCCATGGCAGGAGGGTTGGACTGGATGATCTTCAAGGTCCCTTCCAACCCAAAACATTCTATGATTCTGTGATCTGGGATTCTGGGTGAGGAATGGAACACACAGAAGAGGAGAGACCCAGCCATAAGGAACCCCACAGAATATCGAAAACCACTGAAAAGCTTGAGAAGAAAATAGCCCTGCCAAGACTTCGAGGAGATCAAAAGCAAGAAATTTTTCATAGGTCAGCCTCATAGTTTGTTTCATAATAAACCCTAACACTGAAGATTCAAAGCTCTCCATGAATCCTTGGTGTGCTTTAGTTATGGGTACAGTGAGGGTGGATGCTTTTCCAGAGTACTGTACACAAGAGGACCCAATTCTCCCTAGTGTACTACAAAGCAGAGTGAGGCCACGTGGAATCAATATAATGCAGCTCGCTTCCCCCAGCATAAGCAGAGAGTTGTGCAAGGGAGGTAGTCTGAGATCCGATCTCTTTCAGCCTCTCTGATTAAGCTCTAGGCATGCACATTATCTGTGCTTTCCAGAGAACAGAGGATAAAATTGCCCTTGGCAGTTTTCCCTTCTTCTTCATGCACGCTGGGGCAAGCCAAGCCTGTAAGCCCATGTATAAACTGCAGAATGATTTGATACATTGATTCTGAAGATTAATAATGAGTCCTAAGTTTTTCAATTAATGAGAAATATAATGGGCTTTTTCCTAGCCCAGGTGCTTTGTTTATTATTTTTACAACTGAGGATTTTGTTTCATCTACCCAAATTATCCTCTAATTTTCTCAGTCTGGTTATATATAAGCATTTGGTCCAAGTTATCGAATGCAATTTATCAGTTATCTATTCACTCTACAGACCAGCCTTCCAGTGGCAAAGATACAGTGGCCCTCATTCAGAAAGTGTTAAAAATATCACTTGTCTCTGGCATCACTATGGATGTCTCAATCTGCTTCTTCCTTTTTCTTCTAAATGCCTCTGTGTTCCTGTCAATACTATAACTGCCTCTCCACAGTAACCATTATGTTCTGTCATGTCAGTTATCCAGAGCACCTGCTAAGCTGACCCATCATACAGTAACACTGAACCACTTACATCCTATTTTTTTGGCTGGTGACCAAGATGCTCCAGTTGATTTATTTTTATTTATTTTTTTTTTTACTTATTCCCAGCAAGATCAATGCACAACTGAAATTCAGTGCCATGTGGCTCTCTTCATCACTATAATCAGATAGCTGGCTGTAGTATGCAGGAGACACAAGGGCAGCTAACAAAGAATAGGCAGAATCAGAGATAAGGTACATATTATGCTGCAAAATGTTTCCATCAGCCAAATGGCTTTGAATTTACTACACATTACTGCCTCCTCCAAACCAATGCTCTCACTTTCTACGGGGATTGTATCTCTGTTCATGTACCAAGCAGTTTAATTTCTTTGCTGGTCTGTACCTTATAATGGTTCATCTTGGTTATCTGTATCTGGGCACACAATTTGACTATATGTAGGTAGAAACTTGCAGATACATGATGCAACATAACAAGGTACCTTACCCCTTATCTTGATATCTTGATAATACTTCCCTGTTTTTCATCTCTCCAGTGGGTTCACTTTATCTGGTGTGCTTTGAATCTCCCAGAGCTACTGCAGGAGATGGAATCAACGCTTGTCTACCTGATTTAACAAAATTGCAAGGAGATTATTATGATCTTGGTTATTCCTATGTTAAGAAAGTAAACAGGATGAGCATGCAGCTTCAAGCACTGGTGCATGATCATCCATGCCAGCTAACCGCTGGTAAGCTCCTTGGCACAGTCATGGCCAGTGTCCATGCTCCTAGACCACCCCTGGAATCAATGAGGGATGGCACAGACAAACCCGGCGACAGTTTCCACTCACTTGAATATATGGAAAAAGTCACCCTTCATAAAAAATATGGATGTGAGTTGCCCTGTGCTGCTGAAACAGCCCTGGCTTATTTTATCAATTAAATCCAGTGGAGATGACACATATCCGTCCTGCTTGGCAAACTATCTATCACAAGTCTGCCAAAACACTCAAATAAAGTTAATGATAACTGATAAAGGTGTTTTCTTTCAGCTTCAGGGCCCAAGGAGCCTTAATCATTCAGAACTTTGTTTTCCTCTAGCATTTATTCACTGAACTTTTCAAGGAACAGAAGCTGCCATATAAATAGATTGATCAGTTTGGAAGTTATAGGCTTGGGGCTTGAAGTGAGACTGAACAATATCTGATGTTGTGTTTTTGCAACAAAGAAAAGAGTTGAAATATACTAACTGTATTATACAGCTTTTAATTGCCTGGTTTTCTTTTTATATAAGAGGGCATGAATCATAAAATCACCCACATCCCCTTACTGAATGTTCAGCTCCAGGAAAAGTATTCATCGGAAATCCATTGGCTACCACATGGCTACCAGTTTCCCCCTCAGCAAAATTAGCTATAAGATCAAAGTTTATTTCAAAAAACAGATAAGTAAAGCAGGCTTGTATAAAACAATTTATACCATCAACAATTTATACTGTAGCCTGCATGGCAACAGTATTTTTGGCAAGCTTTCAATACTCTTGCTATCTGCCCAAACAGTCTATTCCGTACTGTTTGTCACAACATTGCCCAACCTCTGAAGCTGCTTTGCTCCAAATTATGTATCAGTAAAACCCTGATGGGAATTTCCAATTGCTGACATTTTCCATGTAGATGATAACACAACCATTCTTATGAGCCTGTCTGCTGGTGTTACTAGGAAAATAAATCAGATCAGGTCTATCTCAGAAATAAATCAAGTACACCAGCTGACACTTACAAACCTCGCTGCTTTCATTAAATGTCAGCAGGCTTTTCATTGCTTTTGCTTATTTTTATTTCATTTTAAATTTTCTCATAAATGCTCTCTACTTAATGTCTTTCAAATCCATAACTCTCTCTGTTCTTCTGTATATCTCCTCTGCAAAATCATACATGGAGCCCTTGAGTAATATATTTTTCAGCCTATATCATAATATACTAATTACTGTCTAATGGCTTTTCCTAGGGGAAATAAAAAAAAGAGAAAACATAAAAAGTGTAATTAAGCAAGCCATTCTAAGGCCATACCAATCTTAGGGGTTAACACAAAAAATTCCTATATATAGTGGCCTCTTTAAATTATCACCCAATAAGAATTAAAATGTAGTTTTTCAAAGGAATGAAGGTCATTAATCCTCAGTTACATGTCAGCTCCCATAATGAAAAAAGAATATAAATAATCATTCCATGGTTTGTATTAGATTGCATATTGTATCAATACAACCAAGATTCCTTGCTTCAAATGAAATGATAAATACGCTTATAAGGTTTTCTCTTTAGCACACCTCAGCCTACAACACTTGCACACATCTCACAGAAATGATTTCCTGACAGATTATTTGGAGTGAAAAATATTAGCTCCAAGCTGTATTAAACTATGCCATAAATAGCTGCAGAGCTTTTTCAGTAATCTAATGATTCCAACATTTTAAAATTCAATTTTCAGAAACTCTATGTTTGCACATTTGGGTCTCCCACTTACATAATTTATTAATTTAAAATTATGTTTATACACATAAAATTATCTGTTCATCAAGAGAAAAATGGCATATGAGGCACCGGGTGCTGGAGTTGAGATTTTTTAAAAATAAGTTTCTCTTGTATATGAAGAGTCATATTAAGAATACTAAATCATCTTGTCTCTAGGAACACATATGAACTGTAAATGAATGAGGTAGGCAATTTTGCATAATTAGAATCAATAGTATCATCCTTTAATTAAACAATATTGATTGCGTTATGCAGAGGGCAGCCTTGCAGAGGATATGCTTTAATGTGATTTCTGTTTGACTTGCAAAAATATGTCAAGGGTCAAATTGAACTTGTTCGTGTAATATCCCGTTCAAGGAGAGCAATCGCTCTCAATTCATCTATATCTTTTCAATAAGGTATACACGAGTGGAAATCCTATGTTAAATCTTTACAAAGGAAACAGAAGGCTATAACTGAGAAAGATGTAAGATTTTTTATATTCCTCCTCCAGAGGAACTCCGGAGAAGTACCGCATCCTAATTTTTTCCTGTTTCCACTGTCAGGAAGATCAATAGAGGAGTGCATGGATCAGGAACCTCATTGCTTTTGCAACATCTCCCATACACATACAACACATGATTTCATGTCAGTTCAAGGCACGGTATGATGAGAAAACAAAGTGGTCTCATGTGTCATCATTTTTTTAATATCCGAGTGCAGTAGCTTCCAGTTATTATTGATATAAGAATGACACACAGTCCCCAATGTTCCCATTTTCTTGTACGCAGCCAAAGTGAAAGTAATCTCAGAACTGCAGAGTGCTGAACACTGAAAACATATTAAGCCACCAATTAAACGCTGAAACACACACCATTTCATGTCAATAACAGTGACAAGAGGAATGCTCTAAAAAACATCCTATGCAGCTCCCAGATGTTCCTTTATAGTAACCAGCTAAGCCATAATCATGGGTAAAGTAGAATAAAAACACATGAAAAACTGACTGTATGCCTGTCTATGAGGTCCCTGCAGACTGAAATTTAGCTTAGCTGTCCAAGGCAGGAAGAGGGGTGAAGTATAAGTATATTTAAGCAAGTTCTAGGAAATAGTCAAGCACTGAGGAAAATTTCATGTTTGAACATACGGGGTCACTAATCAGTAACTGCAGCTCTTTGCAGCAGCTGCTTATTTGCACACTAAGTCCTAGCATTATTACTCATTACTAGAATGTCAGGGCTGGAAAATTCAACTCAAGATCAGATCAATGTTATTTAAAAAAAAAAAAGATACAAACCTATACAAAGAGGTAGGCCTGGTTCCCAAAGGCTTTCTTCAAAAGTTTAGTGCTCTCAGACCTGATCCCCTCCTTTCTTTCTGGTGACAGGGACTAATACCACAGATTTTGCTCTGGAAACACAGGTAGTTACATCTACGGTTAAGTGTGAACATGTATTACAATGCCTTCTCTCATTACAGAGTCCATGTCCTGTAACGAAGACACACACACAAGCACAGACTTCCCCTCTTGGAGGATATCAGGAGTGGGGAACATTGGCATTTAGAGCATGGAGACACAGAGACCCTTGCATCTGTGGAGCACGTATGGAGGATTTACATTTGTCAACATGCACAGCATTACACAGGCCTGTGCAACCCCTACTAGTAGCTTTTCCTGGTCCATCAGCAGAAATGATAACATACACGCTCTCTGCACAGCTGGAAAGCAGCTGTGCACTCATGGACTCTGAGAATGGGAACCTGCTGATGGAAAGCGTGAAGGCCAGTAGTCACTCTTGTCAATAAATGGCATAACAGTGCAACATCCTCTCTATCAACAGAACAAAAAGGTGATATAAATGTGATCATCACTCCATCAGAAAAACAGCAAGGGCAGCAGTGAACAAAGATACCTCTGTTCATTTCCGTATGTTATATTGATTGGGAGTAACATTCAGGTCAATTTTTCTTCTAGTCTTTTAAATGAAATTATATACTTATTCAATTGATCACATTCTAAGTAGTCTCCATTTCAAAGTTTCCCTTTCTGGGTTATTTTCCCCCAGCTATCATTAATACAATGCCAAGGCTAATGAAGCATCCAACAGAGTATAAATACTAATGAGGTGTGCTGGATTAGCAGGCCTGCAGGGGGAAGAGAATTGAACAGGTGAGTGAAACCATGAAAATGCACAGCACTTATGGCTAGGACAGTCTGCAGGGTGTATAGGTTTGGTTTTTTAACCCCTTAGTTCTTCATATTCCTTGTTCTTTAGCTTCAGTTTGTCCATACAAGCCTTTAGGTTGATACAAGCCTGAAATATTTCTAGGTAGAAAAGCTGCAGCTGAGTTAGTTGCACAGGAAAATAGATGTTGCTCTTTTGCCAGTGTAAATAAGTCTTTCCCCACAGTGACATGAGCTATTTAAGCTAAGTTCTCTCTTACTGCCGAAAACTAAATGTATGTAGAGCTTACTGGTACAATTACACCCATTAGAGACCAGTATTTTCACACTTCTTCCTGTCACATGGGCAAAGCCTGGCAGAGTACAGCTGATATTTGTGGGAAACCATCCCTCATTTACTCCTATCAAATCTCAGCTTAGTTTTCTTCAGCAAGAAATGGCTGCAAAACCCAAACACAAAGAAATGTCCTGGCAGGGATTCAAAGCAGCTTTTACTTCCCTGCGTGACAGTGGTCAGGAAAAAAATTAGTCCCTTCATGCACCCCTCACTGGTTACAAAAAGATAAACCCCCAACCAAAAGCAATCTGAAAATGTCCAATTAGGCAAATAAGGTAGCATTATGTCTCTAATAAATGCGGTTTAAGTTAAATTATTTCTCTTTGATCCTTACCTCACTAATGTCCTACAAATCACCGGTTATGTCCCCTCAGCAGAAGAGGTGTTAACTAACAGCTGAGCACTTTGTAAAGACAGGATCACATGTAAGATAATTATGATCATCTGACAATATTTTAGAAACATGATTTGTCAATGCTTGCATTTCACCTAGTAATGAGGAACACATCTCAGTGATTAGAATCGGGTATGACATAGCACTTTTTTTTTCTTTTCTTTGACACAGATTTATTCCAGGCTCCAAGAGAATTATTTCTCTCCACCCCAGTTTCTCAGCTGCACAGCTGCTGTAATAACCCTGCTTTATCACTAGTTTTCAGGCTGGATTAGCATACTAGGTGTACCTGTAAAAATCTGGCATAGGGAGACTGTGACATCAGCCTAGAAGTGAAGGTAGCATTGTAAAATCATACTCCTAAACAGCCATGGAGAACATGCAAGTAATTCTATGGGCTGGATGACAATGTGGGATCCCCCCGGCTCTTCCCTGTGTTGGTCCAGTTCTACTCATGCGAAAGAGATTAGAAAGGTAAAATGGTTAGGATGGTTTCCCAGCAGAGGAAACTCTCAAGCAAAGCATGAATAAGGTATGCTTCATGCTTTCAGCCAGCACTGATGTAATGACCCTATCACATAACACAAATCAGTGATTTAATTCCCCACTTTGCCTGTTAAAAACATTTGTTCTCTCTTAGGTTCTTTGGCAAGAACCATGAACTAGTTCCCCCAAAAAACCTACGTCCCCCAAAAAACCCCACAAAAGTTGTCAGTCTCAGTCACCATACCGTCTACTTTTATTAATAGAGCTTTGACATGGAAGAGTTTTCTGGCCAGGCATTTTTCACACCCCAATAGGCTCAAATAAAAAATTATTGCCAACACAATGATTTAAATGTAAGATGTAACACTACAGCACTTGCCTAGCTTGATTTTTTAATGTCAGCTCCAATGTGTCTGACACATGCAAGACATAAATGAATATCCATATTTCTTTGGAATTAAAGGTTCCCTGACAGCTCACAGTACGGAGCATACGGCACTCCCGATGGGTCGTTACTATGGACTGGCATTATTTTCACCTCCTTCATTCTTCATCAGCCAGCTTTACTAGTGGCAGCCAAAAGACTCTCCCCGCTAACCTCAAGGGCAATTGTCTCAAAATATTTGTTATAAACCAGTCTATGCTATATTTGCTAATCACATTTGTCAATCGCCCTTGCCAACGTTTCCTCAAGTAACAGAATCATTGGCAATGAACATGGAGATCTATGTATTTGAGTAGAGGGAATGTTTTTTAGTGTACGTGAGCTAAGGGTTATAAACGAGAAATGTTTCCTTGTTTCATAGAGTCGGTCCATAGAGCTGCCTCAGCCCACACAGTGTCAAAATTGGCACCTTTCTTCTTCTTAAAATAACTTTTTCTGATGTATTTCTACTTGGCTTCTTTCTCCGCCTCCTAATCTCTTTGTTCAGTATTTCCTCACAACGCAGAGTCATCACACCATTCATCTGCATCAATCTGTCTGCTGCTCACAGACTTTGCTGGGTCTGCCTCATCAAGTGCAGTCACTAAATTCATATCTTTTTTTCAAGTCAGTAATTGCCTTTAGCTTCATGCTGTCACTTTTGCTTGTGTTGATGTCTATTAGATTTTGGTCTAATATTTCAGAAGTCTGTGCTGGGTTCTGTGAGACATGTAAACTCCATCTCTGCCAGTGATTTACTGGCCCATCTTGTCTGAAGCTGTTGAAATCATGTTTATGCACATACAATTCACTCCTCATAATGAGAAAGGTGACAAAATCACCTGAATCTAGCACCTGTAGCCTGTGCCCAGATATCAAGTACAGGATCTACCTCCTCCAACTTCACGGTGTGATTCAGTTTGAGATAAAACTACCATTAACTTAATATGCCTGCATGTAGGTGTCTACATGTGAGACAGCATCCGAGCTCCTATATAGCAGCACAGAATAAGTCCATTCATTTGTCCTCACATAAGCTTCTAGTGCTATCTGAGATACCCTTAAGCTTTCTCTCTGGCTTCCAGCCACAGGCTCCAAGCAGCTTGTCAATATAGGAAGTAGAGTCTAGAGCAATTCAATTTATCCTAAGTCTGGCTAAAACCAGCAGGTCAGCTGAATTGCTTTTCAGGCTTCAGTGCAGTGATTAAATTTCCATTGACTAAAGCAGGAGCTTAGGCTCTTAACTCACATGTAGACACCTACTTGCAGGCATCTGAATTTAAATGTCTTAATCTGGAGCTGACTTCCACCCTACAGGCTCTGTTCAGTTGCTCAAACATATGGTGCAATTTGCAATTTGGAGTGTCCAAATAATCCACAAAAGGCTGACAGATACAATGAGCTACAGGAGCACTACACAGAGCCACACAGAATAACCTAGGGCATCTCAGATGGCACTAGAAAACTGTATTTAGGCTACTGAATGACTACACGCCTGCAATATAGAAGAATAAACAGACCTAGTTGGCTTACGCTCTGCAAATGATAAGGAAGGTGGCATGAGGTTTGAACTGTGCCCAGGAAAATTCAGTGTGAAGAAGCCATATTCAGAAAAAATGAAAAGAAACTTTGGCCAGAAACCCTTGGATATATTTTCTATCTCAAAATTAACTACCAAGCCTAACCTGGTTACCTAGACTGGCTCCACATTTAATACAAATACAGAGTCGTTCAGATGGCAATTTATACTACAGTAAGAGAAATGTCTAAATTTGACAGGACAAATTGCCCTCTAAGGAGGTCTATCACTCACTACAGACTGTGGAAAGAGCACAGATAAGTGTCTTAGTTACCTAATATTTAACCGGCTAACGCTGAACAAGATTCTGGCTTTCCCCTTGTGATTTTATATTAATTACCCAACTCCCTAAGTGTTAAATATGTGAAAATGCTTTTCAGTAGATCCAAATTTTAAGATTTGTATAAAGGATGAGTTTCTGTCAACTGCTTATATAGCATCCATCATCGTAGGGCAGACAGCCAATATCATGACTTCCGCTTATAAATCCACTCTGAGTATCTATATCTACAATAAATATTGCTGGTTTTGCAAAAATTAGGGCTATTCAGTCATGGAATTCTTTATCATACTCTAAAGACTTCCTTCTACAGGACCGAGCCATGAAGATTTGTGGTCACCTGACTGGCCAAAAAGCCACAGATGTGTACACAGGATATAGCAGACAGGACAGCTCCCCAATAAAGACAAACCTGTGCACAAGAATGGTGGGTCTTTGTCTTCTGTTGTAAACCACAGCCAAAGCTGCCCACCTTTCTCCAAACTGAAAAGGGAAAGATTAAGGACTTGGCTCACCAGTAAAGCTAGCATGAGTCACCTGCAACTTGGTAAGATGTCCTGAATATGTTACCAATCCTGACCATTAAATCTACTGTCTGCATAAAGATAACAAAAAGCAACATCCACTCAAGTGCAAGCTCCCAAGAAGTGAAGTCAAAATCAGTCTCTTTGTGTGTGATGACAATCGCCTTAATCTTTTTTTTTCCTTATTATTTTTCCTATTATATGCATGTGTCAGCACATGCATAAACAATGCCTTAAATAATTTTCTTAAAGTAAACAGCACAGAATTAATAGATTTTTCAGGTTAAAATCGTATTATTCAAAAGCAGTTAATGTGTATGATTTATCCATCACCTCTGTGTGAAGTCTTTGAAAAGGTTCTTTTGTTCTAAAGTTAGGGGGTGGAATAGGAACAACCACAATAATGCATCACAGTGAGATTTAAGGAGGAGACATTCAAATGGCATTCATCTAGTCATGCTCTGCTCAGACGAACAAAGGGACTTCATCACTTGTATTTTCTGAATTGTGTTGTCAAAGGGCTAAGCCTAGAACAAATGCTCAAGCCCAGATCAATTTTACCTAACCTTAAAAATCAATAAATTTAGATGTCTAAAGCAGGATTTTTCATACCTAAAATAGTTGTCTAGTCCAAGATAATTATATACATACTCTTTGCACAAATTGGAGAGAAAGAGAAATATCCAGGGGGCAATTCACCTTGCCTTAAATTGAATGTTTAAGATTAGAAAAGCAGAATATTTCTCTGTTCTGCGCCTCTTTTTGTCACTTCCATGAGGACTACATGTCTACTTTAAACTTGATGTCTAACATTCAGATGAGCAAAGTTAAGAGAAAGAAGCTTCACTTATATTAAATACATTGCTATCTTGTGCGAAGCTTTTTTCTTCCCCAGAAATATCTGTACATATAGCTAAGATCATACATGAAAGAAATCTAGCTCCTCCTTAAATGTTTCCAAGGAAAAAAAATAACTTAATTAAAAAAGTGTCAAACTCATAATTTGATTTGATTACCTGCAATATTAGTTTGAAAGTTTAATCATTTGAACTCATTCATTCATTCATTCTTGTTTGTGACCTCAATTTGATTATTGCTTTGTGCCACTTTTGATTAGCTTAGTGAAACCGCAATACATTTGGCTTAGCAACATGTGTAAGTGTATATGTGCTTGTTTGCACTGTTTTACTAAATCTTTTAAAATATTCATAATAGGCTTATCCGCCTAAAAGACCATATGGATCACAAATGCTAAGGGAATGCATTCCCTTGTTTAAGAAATTTGCAAGTCATTTTACCCTGATCTTAAATTAGTGAATTATTTTGTTCAAAAACTTAGAACTTTATGGATTACAGCTGATATATGCCAAAGAACAGCAGTAGATTATGATCATTTCCACATCCAACCCTTCAGGGAGATAATCAGCTGAGAAAAGGATCAGGGCAAGAACTGGTCAAAAAGAAAATGAAAAACTTCATCTCACCACTCCTGAAAAAAACTCCTACAAAGCAAAAAAGACTGAATACATTATAAAAAACCCTATTCTCATTGATTTTGAAATTAACCCTAGGAATAAACTGATTTCCAAAACCTTTTCAATAACAAGCCTCAATAAATTTTATCTAGGTTCTTGTTCTATTCTTAGACTGTCATTCATATTTATTTCATGTTAATTGTATATCACAGAATCAACTACAACTGTAACACACATTGGGGATGGGGCGACCAGTCTTCATAACAGTGCCGTGTGATAGGAAAGCATACACCATGCTGACTAGAGGCAACTGTAGAAAAAGAAATCCCTTCAATCCTTGTCTCCTACCTGTGCCAGTAAAGAATAAGCTCTGTTTATGGCACATTGCCACATTTCTTTGGAAACAAGGGTGCTCTTCAGCGCACTAAGGCAGAGAAAGGAAATCAGGTACAGCAAAGAGCATCTTTGCTGAGGCTCACTGAGCCGTGAAAAGCAGCATAAAAGAAATAAGCTGACTGTCACTGTCTGATACGCTAAGTTTCATTTCACCTCTGAAAAGCTGAAGTGACACTACTGTAGTCACAAACATCTAAAGGGATGGTGGAGAAAAGAAGGTAGTACTTTTGATTAGACCAGTACTTCTGGATTAAAAAAAACAAGTTTTGGGGGACACAAAATAGAATACTCATTATATTTACTCTAAGTAAATAGAATACATGTTATTCCTGTTCCAAATAAATAGGAGCTATGACAAAGTAGTAAGGATTTAGGTCATAGGTTGCTTGAGACAGTGCCTTTTTGGGGTAGATCAGACATATAGTTCTCTGTATTTCCAGGTTTTCCCTCTATTTCTTTCTTATATTCTTTTTTCCTTTGGCACTACTGCCTACTGTTATTCTGTCCAATTAAGATGGAATTCACTTTTGTATCCTACTTGAGTCCTTGTCCAGCTAAAAAATGTGATGTGCAGTACAACTGGCATCCCTCACAGGTTTCTTCCTTCTTTCTCTTGCCTGTCTGTGATCAGGTGCTCAGCCTATTCCCTCAGCTATGACTTTCACTTCCCCTGTGATCAAACATCTCTATTCCCTTGGCAGTCTTTGTTCTCTCTTTTTTTCACTAACCCATAGGAAAAAACAGTGATGCCCCACAACTGGGAGATCTATGACTGCTGTGCACATGGGATTTTTCACAGCTCTGGCAGGTTACTCCATAACTGCACCTGAAATCAGTAATGTCTAGGCCTGACAGTCTATACTTTTCAATACTTTGGTCTTAAAAGGAAGATTTCTACTACTGACTAATGAACATTTATTTGGGGAATGAGGAAGAGCAAGAATCACTGGAAATCTGCTAATGGCACGTCACATTCTGTTATCGTTCTGCACTTACTTCTTCTGCCTCGCGTTAAGAATATTCAGTTCCAGCTCCTGAGGATATTGGTTCCATACCAATGAAGCTACAAATATTTTCAAAATGCCCAGGGGGTGAATATTTTTATGTTCTTTCACTTAGATGAGGCTGTCTTGGGACAATGCTGACTCACACACAATATCTCTTGCATACGAATCAAAGCAACAATAATTCAGGTCATTGGATTTCAAAGCATGCTCCTTAATGTGTTAACCTTTCACTGTTAACCTGCAGTATCCTCCTTCAGGAGGCACAAAGAGATTGAACCAAGCAACAAGAGGATGGGGAAAGACAAACGTCAACTAAAACTAAAGGATGAGGCTTGGTTTTTTTCTCTTACAAGATGTTTAGATGCAGGAATAGAACTCTGATATCCTGAGTCACAGTCCACTAGTTTAATCACAAGGTTATCCTTCCCTTCTGCTCCTTTTCTGCAAACAAGGAAAGCCTGATGACAGTGATAGTCCAAAACTTCTTTGAATATTTACACTACAGGCAACCCAATTAAGCCTTTGTCCTGCTTATATGTGTTTCATAGAGCAATATAAAGAGGAGATGCACCAACATGTCACTTGATTGACCAAGAACAATCGCCAAAAAAACATGTTCAAAATCAGCAGCAAAAAAAACAAACAACAGTTTGAAACTGATTTGTTAGCTGATTCCCAACTGTATTCACAGATCATTTGCACTCAAAAAACAGGGAATATAATTTAATGAGTTCTGCATTACAGCTAGACTGCTCTGCACTGCTCTACTTACATGTGTTTATGGTCACTGCCTTTAAAGCTTTTAAATGTAAATGCAAAGGCTCTCAGTATTCAAAATAATGATTTGGATGGAGATTCTCATTTATTTTTGCATGGCTCTAATACATTTGTTGCAAAATCAAATCAGAGTGAAAAACTTATAATTCCCAAAGCAGAGAAAATTGCAGCGTAGAGAAGTAGACATCATGTAAAATTTGTGGCTTTTTCATGCTCAGCTGTGTTAAGCAAAGGAGCTGAACTTACAGGAAAGGGTTTCTACCAAGACTGATTATACTTTTATGGAATGAATAGGTCCATTCTTTTTCAAAATTAATTCAGTGTAGTATTCAATTAGTTGTATTCAACATATTGGGCTAAGAAATGTCTCCTCTGTTACACATCCAATGAGTGAGTCTATCTCAATTTTATCATGCCTTGCTGAGCTGATGGGGACACTGAGCCAATTTTTTACACATGATTTTAATTTTCTGTAGAATGTATTTAGGGCATATCTAGAGATGACTCAAATCTTAACAGTGTATAAATCTGCTTCCTTTCTATTTTTATTTTTAGTAACTGATACTTTCTGGGTTTTGCATTAACCAGCTTTCCCTAAATGGAGGAAACACCTAAGCTTTTAGAGAGCGTCCTATCTGTGTCAAAAATATACATATTAAAAGAAATAGTTGCTCACTAGCAATTTCTTGGTTAGGAAAAAAAAATCACTGAAACTTCTTTAAGAATTCATATTCAAAGCATGAAATTAATTGAGATGATCCTAACCAAATATGGCAGTGACAGAAAAATTTCTTTTCTGGTTTCATTTCCAGCTCAGAGCCCAGTTCAACCCAGATTAGAACAAAATTGCCTTCTTCAGTTTTTTCCTGTGGCTTGAATAGGGAGGCTAAAATTACTATGCTCCTGTCAGAGCAGAATCATATTTGTTAAAACTTCAGTTTTGTGTCAAAAATTATGTGGGTGGATTCAGATTTTTGTGGTTTAACATATATTGAGCCACAGAATCATAGGAAAGCGACCCCAAGATGCCCCCTAGTCCAATTCTTTCTGCAAAGCAGGATACAGTATATCTAACCACTGGGACAGATTCTTATTAATTGGTTCGTGATGATCTCAGGTTATGGAGGTTCTACAGCTATGGAACTGGTGAAGAGCTGGAGTTTACTTCTTTCCCAAGTAAGAGCCCTCCTACACAATTCTTTCTGTTACAAAAGGGAAATGGTCTTTAAAATTTCTCATAAAAATTAAGTGCAAGTAAATTAATTCCAGGGTGACATAAATGTTCCATGAGAACACAAATAAAAGTTTCCATTCCAACTTCACCTCTTGCTTTGTGGGTATACATTACACTTAGATATAATACAGACATATGGACATGTGTCATTTTGTGTAAATACATCTAAAATAACTTTTTAAAATGGAAACAAAGCCATTTGGAGGCAGACAATCAAAATGTCCTTTACTAAGACCATTTTCATCCTGTTTTCAGAATGAAATTAAATTAAAATGTGTTTGTTCCTATGAGGTATTTGCCTTTGCCAAATTCTGACAAGAAAAGAAATGTTTCCACTCTGAAGACATTTTACAACACAGATTTGATCTATCCATGGTCTTTCCTAAGTTCACATTTATGGCTGTCTCACAATGTGCGTAGTATTGCTCATAACACCCAGAGTCACTCATCAGGATATGAGATTCACTGTACCAGACACTGTGTAATGTGTAAAATCATGTAAAACTGTCTGGACAGGGTTCAGTGGCTTTTTTACAGGTTCCTAGTGCAACCTGGGACCCTAGAGTGTCCTAAACACATGCAGGGGGACAGTGCTGGAAGACCTGCAGTTTTCAGGAGCAGCAGCTGGAAGCCTGAAAGGATACCCCTCTCTGCTTAAACAGATGCTAAGTTCCTATTTTTAGGCAAAAGAATCTTACCTGCTCTGTTGTAAAACATAGAGCCTACAAGAAACAAGGATTACAGGATTACAAACTATGTATTTAGAAGACAATGATAATAAAACAAGTAACTGTGGGAACATAAAAGAATCATTACAGCATCAAACTTAAGATCCGATTAGCCCACTATCTTGCCTCTGGCAGTGGTCAATAGTAAATGTTATAGAAAAGCAGAATAAAACCAGGGTAAATCTACAGAGACACTTCTCTGCAATATAAGACTGTAAATGAAGAACGTCTTAATATAAACAGATTAAATTGCAATCAAAACCTAATAATCATTTATCCTTTCTTTTATGAATTTTATGAATGATGATTAAGGGAGTGGAGCATCTCCCTTATGAGGAACGGCTGAGGGAACTGGGTCTCTTTAGTTTGCAGAAGAGGAGACTGAGGGGAGACCTCATTCATGTTTATAAATATTTAAAGGGTGAGTGTCATGAGGATGGAGCCAGGCTCTTCTCGGTGACAAACAATGATAGGACAAGGGGTAATGGGCACAAGCTGGAACACAGGAGGTTCCACTTAAATTTGAGAAGAAACTTCTTCTCAGTGAGGGTGACAGAGCACTGGAACAGGCTGCCCAGAGAGGTTGTGGAGTCTCCTTCTCTGGAGACATTCAAAACCCGCCTGGACGCCTTCCTGTGCAACCTCATCTAGGTGTTCCTGCTCCGGCAGGGGGATTGGACTAGATGATCTTTTGAGGTCCCTTCCAATCCCTAACGTTCTGTGATTCTGTGAATATGAAACTTTGGATATATTAACTGCTAGTAATTTATCTTGAAAGGAAACAAAAGACTGGCTTTGCTGACTAATTTGAGGCACAATATCCATGGTTATACACAGGAGCAACACAGTGGCAGAGGGCTCCTGCGGTGTGCCAGCAGTGGCTGAATTAGCAGCTATTAAAACCTCAGCTGAGAAGAGCACAGCTAAGAACTTGTCTTTAGTATATAACACCATGAAAATTTAAATGGTATCATGTCACCCAGACTCAATATTCACACAAGTGTTGTGAAATATTGTGTCTTTCAAAGGCATATGATGTTTTTACTAATAGTAGAACAGGCCAGAATATTTTTCTTATTCACATAAATATTTTTTTCTAACTTAGGTTAAATATTTCAGATTTAGCCAACTGTGTCCTTTGGAAACTCTGAAACTTTTTCAAAAACCTCTACACTGAAAGTGTTTCAGGGTTTGGTGACCAAAATTTGGGAATAATTTTGTTTGGAATTTCTTCTCTCCAGTTGCTGAAAACTAAACATTTTGAGGTACCAACATTTATATCCTAAAAAAACTCTTCACCACCAAACCCCCTTAGGATTGTAGTTATAATTCTTGTGACTTCTTAACTGCTACATTCAGGGCTACAAATCTCAAAATAATTGTGTTTTTCAGCATTTATGTGGACTTCTGATGATGACATATTATGTTCTAAAGATATAGTGCTGTTATTCTGGACATACATTTAAAGAGCAAAATATTGATCTTTCCACAAAACAGCAATATTTGGGTGAAAGACAATGAAGTGTTCCAGTTTTCAAATGTTTTTTTAAAAAAAAAAAAGAGAAAAAAAAATCTGCTTACCTGATGTCACTGCTGCTAAATGCCATTTCATCAATCCTTTTCTTGCAACTCTGATGCATCGGTGTGACACTTCCAGCACTGATGCTGTTCTGGCTGAATGGGTGTCCTAGGGTTGCCAGGGGTTTCATTCTTGCTCTAGATCAAATTTATTTAATTCACAGCTGGTAACTCCAGCATGCACCTGGGTGTCTTGGGAAATGAGCAGCACAGCACTGAGAACTATAAGGGTACAAATTGACTTCTAAAATCTAATCCACCAATGTCTTCGCTGGGCAAGCAGCTCCTCATCAGTGTACAGCTAAGGAGCACCTGAGCTGTCCTTGCTTCAGAGAGGTGAGAAACTGGTGACGACAATATCAAGGGCTGGTGCATGTAGGTAGTTTCACAGCTTTCGGCCACTGTGGGAAAGACAGCCCAGGTCCTCCCTTGGAAAGAGGTTAAATATTGATAAACAGGCTTCCTCTGAAGTATGCCATTATTAATATCAAGTCAAAACTATTGTACATGATTGTGTGCTTACAGAACAACTCAGAAGACCAAAGGTTTTGACTTCTGGTCATTTACAGTTTCTGGTATGAGTATGTGAGGCACCTCAGTTTAATTGCACCAATACTTTGAAAGTGAATTTATGGTTCTACCTGTCATGATTTTATTTACAGATACAGTGTAACAGTGTTACTACCACAGTGGTGCCTGGGGACAAACAACCATGAAGACTTGGTGTTGCTGGGCATTGCACAGTCTCTGCCCTGACAAGAGAACAAGATGTCCTGAGGGAAGAGAATTCAGCAGAGATATATACAAAGAAATGACCAATTAAGGTAAGAAAGAGTTACACAAGGAGGGAGTACTAAGAGAGGAGAAGGCAAGTTGACAGAAAAGATAAGTGGAGATTCAACTGGAGATATAGAGGCTGGGGTAAATACAAACAGCCCATCGGTACCTCTCTTCACTGACAGCTGTTCACATGCTCCACATTAACACCATTATGTCCACTTTCTACTGGTTCGCGTGATCTTGTAGCTGCTTTTCTAGGCTTGAGATTTTCGCTGATATTTTAATGGAGTTTCTTTCTCCAAAGTCATGAATTATGTCATGGTGTGAGGCTAATATGAGTAGATTTGGTTCCATGAGAGGAATGCAACAGGAGTAATGTATGTAGGATGGGGGGATTGCCAATCCTGTCTCTGAAAGTAGAAAGTATTAATTGAAAGCAGATAGTATGAATTGAAAGAGGTGAACTTGAAAACAGCAGAGCTGATAATAACCATATATTCTTAATTACTGCATGTACTTACAATAATTGTTACCAACTTAAAAGCACCTGAATATAAAACCTCAGCTAAACTTTTCCCTTGGTTGACCAGAAAAAAAAAAATAGAGGCAAAGGGAGGGACACGGATTAGTCTATGGAAATCAGAAGCAGGGAGACTATTAGGGAAAAAAAGATTCCTGAATACTCTTTTTGCTTCTTGCACTTTAATGTAAAATCCACACTGCTGCTGAAACACCAGCTTTCTTTACAGATAGCCTACAGGTTATATGCATGCAAATTGGTAATATAGAAGAAAGCATGTATTAGAAATTATCATGGCCAGAAGCTCTGAGTCCTTGGACACTAGAATTGAAGTACAATGAACAGTGCAGAGCTTTTTAATGCCTTAACTTCTTTTGTAAGCTTGTAAGACTTCCTGAGAAAGTAAAAAGACAGCTCTAGGCTGATATCTGTTACCGAAATGGATGGGATACACATCATG
This sequence comes from Mesitornis unicolor, assembly GCF_000695765.1. Classification (NCBI taxonomy): domain Eukaryota; kingdom Metazoa; phylum Chordata; class Aves; order Mesitornithiformes; family Mesitornithidae; genus Mesitornis; species Mesitornis unicolor. The sequence continues at coordinate 48,103 of NW_010171195.1, forward strand.
GAGTATTTATCACCTTCTACACAGCAATGATCATATATGCTTACAATAGAAGCTGATGTTTGTATGCATGAATGACTGCACGATCTGTAGAGAAGTCACCTCACCTTTTATTTCTGAGTACAGATAGTAGTCCATGGAAGCTATTAAATGTACAGTAGAGCTGGAAATACTTGGTAGAGACCCTTTTTGTTATACTGACTTGTGTGAAAAAACTTAAGTATGGAAAAAAAATTTTAAAAGAAATGTTTCAAAGTGGGGTTTCTTCTCAAAAAATAACCTGTAAAAAATAATTCTGCAGGTGACCTCAGCTGCATTCAGTTTCATACAACAAGTTTTATTACAGGGTTTTCCTCAAGACAATCAATAAGTTATCTTTGTTCTGCTGCTTGTATGACCAAGAATGTATTTCTAACCTTCTCCTACTGACTCCTCATTGCGAGTCTGAGCCCCAGCAATTCTGCAAGGCAGGGTACCTGCTCCAAATCCTGATCTGGCTTGCCTGAAAATAGTTTAGAGAACAGAGTATAAATTTAACTGAAGTTAAAAAAGGAGCTTACCTTCCTATTAACTATAATAAATGAAGTCTCTTGCTTTTAGAAGGTTATTCAGGGAGAGCTTTGTGGAAGATTTGAATAGGAAGCAAGATTTCAGCAAGCCTGGAGTAATGTGCCAAGGAGTTGGCAGGCTGGGAACAGTCTCCAGTTAAGAAGTGCTCTGAGAAGGACTATGGGAGACTGACAAGGGGAATTAACTCCAGGTTTGGGGCTGCAGTTTGAGTGAGGGATCCAAGAAGCTCATAAAATATGGATCAGGATCAGCACATAAGCTGCTTTGTGTATGTGCAACAGTGGAAATTTAGGCATTTGACCCTCTTGAATTAATCAGCAGCTGAGCAGTGGGTTTTGAGGGCTTTATGTAGCTTAAGATATACATATGTGTCTCGGTTCATCAATGGAAAAAAAATCAGAGTCTGAAATAATGGAAATAAAATCCTACGTACTTCTTATGTCCAGGCTGTCCCAATGACCTGAAGTTTTACTCAATCTCCCCTAGCAGGACTTATCAAAATAAGAGATCGCTTTGGCTAGTTAGCCAATATTAGTTAGAGAATTGTGACTTCTGCATTCTCCAAGTAGAGATGTTAATTGTAGCTGTCTGTTAAAGAAAATGGCATTACTCTAAAAGACTGAAATTCTTAACATGACAAAGATCTGATAGCAGGCATATATATTTCTTTGAATTTTCATAGGTATTTCTTTGACTTCTGTAAGCACAAGACACTGTGCTGCAACCCATGACTGCATATGGCCAGGCTGCCAACCTTCCTGTAACTGGGGCAGAAAACTGTGAGCAGTGACACATATCACACATTCCTCATGGTAGGGAATGACATCTGAGGTGGACATGATGGGATGGTGCTGGACTCAGCATGGAGGATTTCGCAGGAGCAGGCCCTCAAATACCTGCTGACTCACATCCTCTATACGACGGCACCAACCTGAAGTCCCCATGCCGGTATAGTCCTGTCACCAGACATGTGACAGAAACCTGCTGTAACACCTGCACTTGACTTATTTGTGTCTCAGGAGGTACAAAATGGTCCCTATGAAACACTGTTCCTGGACATGAAAAGTCAATAGCAGTTAGTTAAGGATTTTAATAGTATTTCCCTGTCAGTTGTGGTTGCATGGGAATATCATTGCATCTACTTTTTTCCCAGACAAAAGAGAAAAAAATTAGAAAAAAGCCCCATTCAAAGAAAAGGAAGTTTACACAGTAACACAAGATCCAGAACTACAATAATTACACCAATAAAGGTCTCCAAAGTCTGAAAACGAGATTTCACAGAGGAACAGATGTCTGTGTATGCTGGAGTTCACATGTCTTCCTTTGAGGCAGCCTGTCTTGGTTGCAGGCAGGATGCTGTCCTGGACAGACCTGGAGCATGATCCAGTCTGACAATTTCCATGTTCCTAAGACTACCAGATCTAGAAAACATACCTTATTTATTTAAACGACCTTAATTCTTCCTTTTCTTCCACACAGATTTAATTTCCTTCTGGAAAGCAGTTAACCAGTTGTGGCTATGAAACTGGTAATAAGCACACAGCTTTGGTTCAAAGGTGAACAAGCACTGCTCCTATGTTTAAAGAAATAGAAGACAGAAAAGACGGGAATGAGGATAGGTAATGAAGGTACTTGGTGGTGTTTGGATTGAGCATCCAGGGAGTAGATCATAGTTGTCTGAGTGAAACAGCAAGTTCTGGTCTTCCTCAGATTGAGCCTTTTCAAAACAGACACAGATAGCATGTCCTTCCTGCTAAAAGAAAACCAGGAGATAAAACTCTAGGTAACTATATGCAAAATCATTGCAAAGCTAATTTCACTCCCTCCTGTGTAACACCTTTACCTTTCTTAATCACAGCAGAATGGATTCACATAAAACTTTATGTTTTTAAAATTATCACTTGTGCCTTTGAAACTGAGGTCCAGGTCTTGTGTTGAGGAAAAATGAAACAGATACACTGATTAAATGTTAATCCAGCTTGCACTGCCTAAATTCCTGGCACTTGTTCACTTTTTTACAAAAGTGCATGCATATGGAAAACCTGGAAAAGCTGAATGGTTGAAAATGTCCTCCTTGCAAGTCTTGCCATTGAATTTAGAAGAGCAAGGATCTCACGTGTCTTCTCCAGTCCTTTCATTCCTTCTCCAAAAAAAGGTAATGAAAGTAAAAAGAAAACATTTAGCAACTACTGGAGAAATAAGACCAAGCACTAAATTCTTTTATTTATTAATACATTTCTTGTTTCTTTTCTATTCTCAGCAAACTTTTGTAGTTACAACAAGAAATCAGAACTTCAAGTCTGAGCATGATGGGTAAGAGAAGGCGGAGTGGACTTAATCCAAGCTGGTTACTAGAAGGACAAGGCAGTGCAAGACAACTCTGCTGGAGAGACTGTAGGGTCTGGGAGTGGATTGAGACACTTGTTTGCATGTGTGTGTCTTTGAGGGAGGCAGTCTCAGTGACAGCAGCTGCAGTGAGGCTGCAACCTCAAAGCCTCATGTGCCCGGTTACCAGCAACTAGGGAGACAGGTCCAGGGGTGGCTACTGGACAGACAAATAGAACAGAATAGATTGTTTCCGTTTGAAGGGACCTACAGCAATCATCTAGTCCAACTGCCTGACCAATTCAGGGCTGACCAAAAGTTAAAGCATGTTGTTAAGGGCATTGTCCAAATGCTTCTTAAAGACTGACAGGCTTGGGGTATTGATTGCCTCTTCAGGAAGACTGTTCCAGGGTTTGACCACTCACTTGGTAAAGAAATGCTTCCTAATGTCAAGTCTAAACCTACCCTGACGTAGCTTTGGACCGTTCCCAGGTGTCCTATCACTGGATCCCAGGGAAAAGAGATCTGCAACTCCTTCTCAGCATCCCCTCCTCAGGAAGCCGTAGAGAGCAATAAGGTCACCTCTCAGCCTCATTTTCTCCAAACTAGACAAACCCAAAGTCCTTAGCTGCTCCTCACAGTACGGCCGAGGGCTATAGAAATGATCAGAGGTATGGAACATCTCTTCTATGAAAAAAAAAGGCTTTTTTCTTTAAAGAGTCAACACAGCTTACTTTTGGAAATAAATTCTTGAAATACAGAAAAAAAAACCCAATTTTAATTTCCCTTAATTAGTTTCCCTTAGTACTGACAAACTGTAAGATTTTTTTAATATCACATTTTAAAATCCTTATTTTCATTCTCAGGGAAAACAATTTCACTCAAAAGTCATGAGGCAACATAAAAACTACACAGAATGGAAAGAATGGAACAGCCTATACAGAATTATTGATTACCCTGTTCTGAATGGTCAGGGACTTAGCTAGAGGAAAGGCATGCAGCTGCCCATGCTAACTAGCATGCTCCCAGAAAATATGCAGGCACAATTCAAGGGCAGTACAAATGAAGGAAAATTCCCAAAAAGCATTAGGATCAGGGCCAACCTGCTCTAGGAACAAGTTTAACCATATGGACGTAAACCATAACATGCTACCTATCTCACTGGCGGGGAACAGGCCTTGGCTTCTTTTGTTTCAAGTGTACAGATAGCCATAGATACTTTCAAACAGGTGGGGAGCAAGAGTCAATGTATGTTTGCAAGGAGAACCAAACTTACCACCCTAGAAACCCACAAATTGAAAAGATCAAACTAAGGAAATTATTTTCTATTTCTAATTAAACAGTATATACGTCACATCTATCTGTATGTGTGTATATGCAGCGTCTCCCAGCCTCCCACTCACCTCAGTCCTTCAGAGTAATGTTTTTCCTGAATTTCACGATCTGTGCTGTGGGTAATTGAAAAAACCTTCTTAGGCCAAAACACTCTGCTCAGTCTCTCAAACAGCAAACACAGTCACAGTATTTGAGCACTAGAAATAGTTCTTTCAGCTCTATATTGATAATAAGCTTTGAAGGCAAGCCTAGGACCTTGAATAACAGAAGAGAAAATAATATACCAGTTATCAGTATTCTACAATATTAATACATTTCTTGTGCATTTAGGATTAATGCATAATACACAAAACTACTGGTTCCATCACTACTTATAAAAATCTGCACAGAATAAGAGAGACACTTTCCTCAGAATTTGCACACTATACATGTTAACTTTCTCATCTGTGAGGTGTTTAGCAGTCTGAATTACTAATGTATAACTAGATTAATCAATTATAAACATTTATGTAATGTCAAAGATTCAGATGAGTCCAGGTAACTTCACCTCACAAATATCCTTAAGATCATCTCTACTGCAACTGATAGATATAAACACAAATCAAAATGGACCCTGTGTCTTGAAGAGTTTAGGCTCAAATTCTCTTCTAATCAAGACAAATTTCAGTTGAAAGTGCCCAATCCTTCAAAACATCTCATCTCTATTACTTTGCAGCTTCCACCATCACTATTGCAGAAGGCAGCAGCTGAGAATTATATATCTGATTTTGTCCAATTAAGTGTGACTTCAGAATCACTAAAAAGGAATCCATTTTCTGCTCAGCACTCCATGAGATTTATCAGTGAATGCATTGTGTCCCAAAGCACAGTGCTACTGGGCTATAAAATATTCCAATGTCTTATTAATAAGTTAATTGAATCCATTGTAATTTTCCTAGTATTCATGCAGCTCACTTTGTCATTGATTGACAGAGATGAATTTGAAGATATTTAAGAGTTTCACAAGTAGATGAACAGCTATATCTGAATTATCATGAAAGAGGAATAGTTAATAAGGGACTGTAATAAACTTTCATTAGAAAATTTGATGTAGTAACCATTGCAAATCTAATCCTGTTCCCACTGACAGCAAAAGGAATTCTGCCTACAGATTCAGTGCCATTTTGAGTTTAAAATTACTGCATTTTTTTCACAGAAGTCAAGAAAATGGCAAAGAAATGAGATAAATACCAGAGAAAAGTCCATCGAAGTCAGCTATAACTAAATCATGTGGCTGCTGAGTGACTCACACATTTAATTTCAAGGTAGATGATTTATAATCCAGAATTTTAGTTTTTCAGAGCTTTAGTGTTATCACAGCATATCAAAGCTTTCAAAACTTGTGTGGGGGTCAGTCGTACTCACTATCTGTCATGTCCCACCTCAGAGCTGGGAGAAGAGCGACTAAGGTTCTCTAAATCCCCTTGGTCAAATTATGATAAATGATCAATTAAACATTTTATTTATAACTACTTGAATCTGGAAGAGGTAAACAAAGGTCAGTGAAGGAAGAAAGAAGACAGAGGAGGTGCATAGAGCCGAGGTTCCCTCTGCAACCCATGGTGACAGCACAGGTCAACTCACCTGCAACTCGTGGAGGTCAGTGGTGGAGCAGACACATGACCCAGCAGATGGCTGCTCCTGAAGAGGCTGTGACTCTGGGCAGTGTGTGCTGGAGCAGTTCGTGTGTGAGGGAACTGCAGCTGTGGGCAGATCCACATTTGGAGTCTTGTGGAGGACTTTTTTCCTGTGGGAAGGGCACCATGTGGAAGCAGAGGGAGAGTGGGAGGAGTCCTTTCTACCCCTGAAGAAGCAGGAGTCACAGAGACCACATAGAATGAACTGGCTGCAACCCCCATTCCCATCCCCCTACACCACTGGACAAAGGAGTGGAGTGATAAAGAAACCAGGAACAAAGCTGAGCTCAGGAAAGAAGAGAGGGGTGGGGGAAGGTGTTTGACTTTAAGATCTGGTTGTATCTCTCACTGTTCGACTCTTATGTTATTAGTAACAAATTTAAATGTTTTGGGTTTTTTTTTCTCCCTATGATGAGTCTGTCTTTTGCCTGTGACCGTAAGTGGGAAGAAAAATCCCTCCCAGTCCTTATTTTGTCTAGCCCCCTTTTGTGGGCATCACGATGCTCAGTTGCCCACTGTGTTTAAACCATAACAGGGATTTTGAGCTGTATTTGTCATGGGTGACAAAAAGGAGGTACAAGGGCAGCAAAAAAGAGGGTCAAGAAACAATAAAGGTGACAATAAGATGTGCATATCATGGAGGTACCTGTCTGGAAGCTCTGCACGCAATTACCACAGCCTGAATCAAGGCAGTATCCCAAACACACTATTCTGACCATACCACATTTGCCAAACCTACTTCTGCCATCAGGAGGTCTGGTGTCAGCAGGGTGTCTCCACTGCTGCGTTGGTACATGTTGTTTCTGAGCCTTTGTCTTACACTTACAAAGCAGGGCATCATTTCTCTGCCTCAGCATTCCTAAAACTGAGCTGTGTCTTTTGCTATCAAGAGCTGGCAAAGAGGAGGGATAATGCTCAGTGGGTAACAGTATAAACTTAACATCACTCTTTGCCTCACATGTTGCGGAAAGACTGTTAAGGACTGAGTGAAGTGAGAACATTGTGGAGAGGGTCTCAAACAGCCCATTCTGCCTGGCAGAGGCTGGGAAGAAAGATGATCAGCAGAGCAGGATGTCATTTAGCTCCTCAGACCTTCCCTAGTGAGACTCCTTTTCCCAAGATGCGGTGTATGGATTCACAGTTCATACCTGGAGAAATGTGAGTTCAAAACGTACTGTGATATGTCAAGCAAAAAGAAAGGAAGATTCCCCAAATACACACACAGAGCACGCTGAGATGGATTGGTTATTTCAGCAATACTGATTTAACCAGCTAAAACTAACAAAGTGTCTGTCTTCTGCATATCTTCCAGAATGTTTTCCAAGCAGCATAAAAGAGGAGCTAATGAAATTACCCTTCTAAATTCCCTACCTAAATCTACCTTTGTTTTGGTTTGCATAAGGATAAAGGAGGGTTGATGCATTTGTAGTGTAATGATCTTCTATCTATAAATTTGAGTCTCCAGCAAAGTCTTCAGACTTCTCCTGCAGTCAAGCAAAGGTTTATAAATTAAAACTAATGCCTAAAGTACAGGAAAGACTGATTTAACTGAGGAGACTTAGTTATTTTGTAAGTACCTACAGAGGCTGGCAATCATTACGTCAGAGAATACAAAAAACACCCCGATCCTATTCACAGCATCAGGATGTCTGTTTTCTGCTTACAATGTATTACATCGTAGTTTATTATTTTCAAATTATAGTAACAAAGCTGCCAGTCCCCTGCTGTGTAGCTAATGAACTTACTAAAAAAACTTACCATTTTGATCATATAACATAAATAACCTAAACAGCTGACTTGTTATTGAGGATGATTTGTTGGTCTTTGGGGGCACTTCATCTGAAGTTTATAGAATAAGCTTAAGCCATTAGAAATGTTCCAAGATCTAGAATTGCTAGTTCTATAAAATTGAGGAGTTACTTCTCCATTTTCATAGGTAATTGTAAGTAATTTCCACAGAAGTTAAGAGTTGTAACTATAAAACAGGTGCTTGGAAGCTCTGGACAGACAGACATAAATGCCCTGTTTTGGTAAGAAGCACCAGTTGAGTGTTTCTCTTCTGAAATGCTTAGAGATGTTGTTCTGTAATAATTTAGTCTCTCTTCAAGAAATACTAATTTTAAAAGGGAGGGAATCATTTGAGAATGACTAAATAGTACCTGATCCACCTAGGCACATTTTCTATTATTTTCACTACATTTTGCCTTCAATTTGCTTCTCACATTTGCCCCTGTGACTTTGCTTCTCTAATCTGAAAGCCAGTGGTCAAAATCAAGTTATGTTTGTGGAAACTGGAAGTGATTTATGTCCTTGTACAACAATAGCCTGGGCATGTTCCTTGTATGATGTGAAGCAGTGCTGTTTTAACTCCTGAGAACTGCTCCCTTGCTGAGTAAATCTTAAGAAGAAACTTGAATTCAGCAGTTCCCTTAGAAGAGCAAGTTAGATAAAAAATATTTTTTTTAAAGAGCAACTTCTTTCTGATGTAAAAGTTTAGAATCCTATAAGGAATTAAATTTTAATTAGAATTATGATAGCATTCTGTCTGTGGGAATATATTCCAGTGCATATATTAAGGTGCATAACAGGGTATATCTGAGGGAAAAGTTTTTTTCTATTTAATTTAATTTGAGTTTGCATACATTTCCCTGCTTGTTTAGAGGAAGGATATAGGGTTCTTTGTCTTCCTTTCAAAGGTGATGTTTCTTTCCTTTAGAGTTTGAATTCTTGATCCAGACTTCCAGTCTCTGAACCACATATTTCTCAACATTTGAAGCAGTTCACAACACTTCTATTAAGAAGGTAAGCATAACTGGCAGATGCTATGTTGAGAAATTACTCTAAGGACTGACATGCAGACTCCTTTCAGGAGCTACATCTGCAGCAATAAATGAAATGAGCCCAAGAGGAAACCTTGAACCCTGTCCCACAGCAGCCCAATTCCTCATCATTAACATGCTCCTGAAACAGTTTTGTCTACCTGGCATTCCTCCAACCACTGCCCAGGCATGGCTCAGGACATCACCAAGGCATAAAACTCTTTCCAGTAGGCTCCATGGATGAGGCCAACTTACCTCAGGGGAGTGGAGGAAGTTCAGCTGTCTGGCTACACACTGCGTCTTGCCACTTGCTCTCCATACTAGACAATGAGACTGTTCCAGTTTATCAGACTGACTTAGACAGGTCCAGGTAGGTCCAGTGACACCACAGGCTGTAGCTGAGACAGAGCTCAGCCAATTTTAATTTTAAGTCTATTAGAGGTAACTGAGTACTCTTCTAAAACACTGGAGAGGAGTAGATGTCCCCAGAGGACAATTCAGAGAACTTACATTATGTGCTTGAGGGCAGACAACATGAGTATTGTGACATCTCATCTGTGTGAGGGGATATGAGCTTTGATTGCACTGGAAGTCTTGACAACGTAAGGACTTTGGCAACAGCCTTTTGTAATGAATTGGGAGGCATTTCTCTATCCATGGTCACAAAGTTACTGACAAGGAGATGCATTCTGCTCAATGCCTACACACCCAGAAGATTTATCAGAGTGTGAATCATATCCCAAAGCACAGCATTAACAGTCTTTAAAACATCCTGATGTCTTATTAATAAGTTAATTGAATTTCACTGTAGTTCTCTCAGTATTAATGCATCTATGCTTGTCATTGACTGAGACAGGGACAAATATGGAGATATTTTAATAGCTTCTCACATGAACAGATGAACGTCTGTAACTACATTATCATAAAAGGAGAAAAATTATTTGGGGAGTGCAACTCAAATTAAGAGGAAGCTAATATGGTAACCATTGCAATCAAAGTTTGTTTTTCTTGATGTCAGGGGAAAAATGTGGGTTGACTTCAAGAGGACTGGAATTATAAGCTACAATTTATGGCAGCAATTAGCCTTAAAATAATCTTACTGGGAGACTGTAGCTTTTGGCAGCTCAACATCTCAAAAAAGAGAAAGGAACTCTGACTAATAGAAAAATGTACTACTGTGGTGACAGTAGGCTTTCTCCATCCTGCTATTTTTTTGGTGAGTTTGTAGTTGCTCATAGTGATTTTAAGCATCTAGCTGGATATCCTCCACTCCACAAGCTGTCAGATATTCCTCTGGGATTTCTGCTTTGATTCCATAAAATTGTAGCTGAGCCAAACCCAATCTTTGATTGCTCTAGGAATGCACTGCAAAACGTCAGAGCAAAATCAAGATGGCATGACAGACAGCCATAAAGCTATCTCTTTCTTCTGCTGGTGAGTATGGATTAAAGGGCCCAGAGCAAAGAGCTGCAGCCGTAGCATGGGCACTGATTAGTGTCCACCAACCAAACAATAATAAATTATTATCCTTCCCTACAAGAATCGCACCAAGAGATTAAAAGAGCTTTCCCCAGGCAATTCCCCAGGTAACTGCAGAGAATAAATCAAGTTATCAATAACTTTATTGTCAAAGTGATTAAAGACACTTGAGAAACCATTTCATGCATGTCTACACAGTGTAATGCAGAAACAAGACCAAGCTCCTGAGCCAGAAACAATATAGCCAGGAGAAAACAAGGCATAGAAGGATTCACTTAGCAGCAGATAATTTTCTACAGAGGTTTGTTAAACCTGCACAAAACCTCAAGATGACCCCTGTCTCCCTCCTGACACCCTCATGTGATGGATGCATGAGTATAACATGGGAAGTAAACCTTGGAGTCCATGTGCAGAGGTAACAGCCCCTGGAACCCAGCACTTCACTCGCATCTTCCCTCTCGTTCTCCATGTCTCTCTAAGAAGCTGATGAACAAAATGTGAGCCCTCCAGTGGCCAAATTAATGTATTTCCAACTGTGTGTGTTCTGGTCCACCCTTAGGATTCCTGCAGCAGCTCTAGCAGATTTTCCTGTGTGCACTATAGCTGTGGCTATGATCTGGGATCAGAGCCAGCAGCCTGATATCCAGAGAATGCTAGGACAATAATGGAAGGACCTGATTAATCAAAAAGCACTTGGAGAAATCAACACTACTGGAGAGTGTAGTAAAGATGTTCTTTATATTTGCAGAATATATAAGGAGCAGCCTCTGGGGCTGCGTTCAAGGATAAGAAAAAGGAACCCTCATCTGAACACCAGTAGGACAATGGAGATGATCCTGGATGAAGGGCTCTTTCTCACCAAACTTCTTCCATGTTTATTCTCACCGACGGCATAGATTATCCAGCACCTGAAATGTCCTAAGCAGCTCCCAGGAGCCACTTTGAAAGGCTTTATCCAGAAGCATTACCACTGAAGTGGACATTCACAGAGAAAGACTAGAGGAGAAAAGGGATGATAAATTAACAAGCAGCCACATAGTTTGTAAGTTTTACAAGCCTGTTCCTCTGTGTCTTTCTCACTCCACAAATTCCCTTATCCAGACTCATTCCTGACACCCATTCTCTGTGAGTGAGGGAAGAGGAAAAAACCGCTTTTCTTGTGCATTTTGGTTTTGTTTTTTTTAAATTTTCCCGCTCCTCAAAACTCTGGGTTTCTGTTCCCTGTGAAAAGGAACCATTATTCAATTGCCAGGAGATACCAGGGACTGAGTGATAAAGATGAGGTTTCACAAGTTAGGGGTCATACTTCATTGCTGTCAGAGTGGCATTTCGGTCAATATGAGGCTGTGTAATTCAGAGAGAAGGGAGTTTTGCAATGAATGCACCTACTAATCACAACACCCTGAGAGGGTCACACCCTCTGTTGAGGAAGCTGCAGGGTTTATTTACAGTTATTTACCTCTGCTACACACTCAAAAGTATTTAGATGTAGATGCATTAGAATAAAAGCATCAGCTTATTATTATTATTATTAACACTATTTCTCAGGGTTAATGGCTGTAAGGTAGAGACAAGACTGCGGAGGCTACAGGTTAAAAGACTGCATTTTGATCCAGAGGTATTAACTTCCAATCCTTTTAACGTTGTACTTTCATTACAGTTTCCACAGTCTTAACTAATTTGTTTCATCAGTGCAATTATAGAGTAATTCAGACTACTTTTCTAAAGCAAAAACCAATTATATCTGATTTAAAAATTCTGTGGGTTTGGGGTTTTTTTTAAGTGCAAACTCAAAAAAAATAGGTAATATATCTAAAGACATAATGTCTTTTTTTAAGCCTCGTTACAAATGGAGCTAGCCATTTAATATGTCACCTTACACTTAGACATAATTAAAGCTGACAGTATCCGTAGCACTGCGTCAGAGTGCTATCTCTAGCATCTATGGAGTTACAAACATAACTCTTAGTTTCACCAGGTGAGAACAGTGTCAAAGTTGTCTCTACCATATTTTGTATTAAAGAGCTTGCATGTTAAAACGTTTCCATGATCAGGGAAAGAAACTACAAGTTAGTGTTTGGGGTTCCCACGGCTCTGACAATGAGTAACCGTGTCAGGTAAGACCAGGGTCAGACTCGGGCACTCAGTTACCTCGCCTTTCCATGAAAGGGGCATGCTACAAGCATGCTCCGGTGACCTCCAAAGATGAGGTCATAGAATCATAGGATCATAGAATGGTTTGGGTTGGAAGGGATCTTAAAGATCATCCTGTCCAACCCCCCTGCCATAGGCAGGGACACCTCCCGCTAGACCAGGTTGCTCAAAGCCCTGGTCCACCAAGCTCAGCGAGGTACCTGCATTCCTCTGAATAAGGAAAAGAATGAGTCAAACATTCCGAAAGGCAGTTATTTCATTGTCTCTTCTTTCTATGACTATGCTAGAGATGGGACCATATGTCTTTTGTCGTAACAAGCATTTACTTCCACTTAAGCCAAAGACCTCTTCCAGCGTTTGCATAGTGCCATTCACATAAGTATGAACACGCCAAATACGTCTACACTGCAACTAAGCCCAGCTTGATAGCAAGCTTCCACACCTGAGTGACCAGGTTCATGAGGCCTAGACCACCCCATCAGATCTGTCAACCCAAAAAAATGCTAGCCAAGCCTGTGCTGCCGCAGACATGCCCTGAATCACAAACCAGGACCTGTCATTCCAGACACTGTGTGCAAAAGCAGGTTAAAGCACAGACTCCATCTCAGGAAGCTTACAGTCAAAATAGAAGACAGGCGAACAAATGGACCCAGAAGTTCTCCACTGCTGTGAAGCATGAAAAGAAATGAAACTCAGCAAAAGGTTTAGTAAAAGAATCTCATGCAATATTCCATTTTTTGGATTTACCCTTCACTTGAAAATCTTAATGGTCTTTGAGGATTTTCTGATGTATCATGTTATCATGTTTAACAGAGACTTAAAATACCAGAATGATATTAATGGTATTTTAAATGTAATTTATTTCCGTTCAACTAATCAAGCTACTCTGAGCAGTTTTGATTGAGCTTTCAAGATGTGTCTGTAAAGGGAGAAGCACAGAGCATGAAACTTCCACTTTTGTGAAGGACTTCACAAAAGTCTGCAAAGACAATTCTGGTTTTTCTGCTATTAAACTTTGTATCACTTAAAATGTTTTGTCCAGAACAAAACATTTCAGGTTTTTCACCTTTTAAAACTGCATTTTAAAATATGTACAATGTGTTTAAAATATATAATATAGTATATTATTAATTATAGAATCATAGAATGGTTTGGGTTGGAAGGGACCTTAAAAATCATCCAGTCCAACCCCCCTGCCATGGGCAGGGACACCTCCCACCAGACCAGGTTGCTCAAAGTCCTGTCCAACCTGGCCTTGAACACTTCCAGGGAGGGGCATCCACAACTGTTCTGGGCAACCTGTTCCAGTGTCTCACCACACCCCTAGTGAAGGATTTTTTCCTAATATCTAGTTTAAAACTACCCTTTTCCAGATTAAAGTCATTACTCTTAATCTAATATACTAATATATAAGGATTTATAGTCAAATATGGAAGTCAAAAATTTAAATTAGAAGTTATTTCTAGACAAAAAGACAAACATTCACTTGCTGGTCCCCTTTCTGTACTGAGATAAAATTAAGATTCTTTAGAATTGCTTAGGTTGGAAAAGACCTTTAAGATCAATGAGTCCAACTGTCAACCTAGCACTTCCAACTCCACCACTACACCATGTCCCTAAACGCCACATCTACATATCTCTAGGGATGGTGATTCCACCACTTCCCTGGGCAGCCTGTTCCAGTGCTTGACAACCTTCCTGCT
>NW_010171195.1:62191-66761 GCF_000695765.1 Mesitornis unicolor
GAAAGATTATTTTCTAATATCAAATCTAATAAAAAATAAAATAAATTGCAACAGCTGTAGTCAGTCAGTCACACCCTGTGTTATCTCCTGAGCTTCACAGGCACATCACCCCTGCCCACCTTGTCTAAGCCTGCTTTCAGTTTAGGGGTTTATTGATCAGTCAGAAGTGTCAGCATAGATATGTTTAAAAGCACAACCCATTTTCAGGAATCCTGTGTGCAGTAATGGACTTTGAAGACTTGAAAAAATTTTACCTTCATGAGCTATGCTGATGAAAAGCAAAAAAAAAAAAGAAAAAGGAAAAAAAATCAAAGAAGGAAGGAGATTATGGAAGAACTCTTAATCTATTTAATATGGAATTACATTAAATCCAAACAGAATTATTTCATTATTACCAGCTTTTATTGGAATATTCTCTTGGTAACAGACTAATTTTAATGCAACTTCATATTAGATTTCAGGCTAGAAAGAAAATGCAGATTCCTTTGAAAATATATATTCACCACTAATTTCCACCTAGTGAAGAAAAGGAAAAAAGTGGATATAATTAAAATAGAATGTAATGAGTTTTGCAACTTCAGTGACTTTTGAAAGAATATGAAACATTTAATGTGCCTATAGGGACTGAATGAGAAATTACTTTGTGTTATGCTATCTCGTAGCCCTTGAAGATTTCAGCCAAACAAGAACTGTCAATCATTTTCCACTCTGTGCTCTGAAAGGTCAGTTGCAAGTACTGTGCTTTCCTCCTGACCCGTCTCGATAGTCGAAGTAGGGAGCAGTACTATGTTTATAAAAGCTACAGATTGCACTGCTACTTAAAGTAGCATTTTGGCTGAAGGAAGAGGAAGGGGAAGAAAGGGTGATTAGGAGAACCATGCTGAGTGCATTACAATAAGCATATGTTCCTCTGCCTTGTTTCTGCCCCACTTACTTCTAATTCGATGATTTCTGTCTTTCCAGCTTCTCCTCATAGTAACCTTAGAGTCCTGCTATACTTTTTTTCCACTCTACTAACTCCAAGCTTTATTTCTTCTGGTGAGTTTAAATGATCATTTTTTTGTTTTTGTGTTTTTTCCAGATAAAAGGAGCACAGTGTGATAAAAACTATCCAGAAAAAAAAAAGGAGATTAATTTCCACAGGATTTGTGCTGCTGTTGCTACATAGTGCCCTCTTCCCTGCTATGAGTAAGGGTAAGTAGATATTGGTAAGTAGATACTTTAGTTACTCAGCAAGGACACAAGATCCTCACTGTGGCATATTCCACTGCAGGTATAATGAATATTACCATCCAGAGGTATCTTGTATTTCATAGCAGATTACCAACAATTTAAAGGCGGATACTGGATTATCCTCCAGAGGAGAACATCGGCACCACAGATCCAGAAGTCTACACACAGGTACATGCCATGGCAACTATGGAGAGCAACAGACAGTTTCATGACCTGCAAGTGTGCAAGGCTTTGATGAATTTGGGCATATCTTCGCTACGTCCCAGCTGGTACATGTAATGCCGGTAGCTGACCCTCTGACTGAATGTCACAGGAGGAAACCTCTGGCATTATTTTATCCTTTGTGAGGCCAGTATGATCCTTGTGATTTTAGATAGGTTGTGTACAAAGGAAACACTGACTTTTTGAAAAAACCTCTCAAATGAATAGCACAGAATCAAAAATTTGCCTGCATATACTGACATGACTTCAGTAAAAGAAAATAAATTTAAAATCCCAGTCATCATTCCCTTCCCTCTCCTCCCCCTAAAAAACTCAAACGTTTAGAAAGAAAAAAAAAATACTTTTAAAAGAATCTGTTTAAATGCTTAGGCTCAGAACTTTCCCTGTGTTTTACACAGAGGAAGCAAAAAAGAGACATTGAAATTATTAAAAAGAAAAGACATGAGAAAAACACCCAAGGCCTTTTCCCTCAACCCCATCAAACACAGGGAAAAGGGAGACATGTGCTATTAGTACACATTGCAACATGACCAAAGACAGGAGTGCTGATGGCAAGATGGCATCCAGGCAAATTACCCAACAGATGGTACAACCTATTAGTGAAGAAACTTTCTGAAAGATAAAAAACTGCAGCGGGAAATACAGACCTTTTTATATTTCAAGGCAGACACTCTGCAGGGAGGTGAAACCTTCTGAAATACATGAGTCCAATTTTACTTCTGAAGTACACCTCAAATTATAAGGATGCCAACCTATGTATTCCAGAGGTGCAAAGGGCTCTCCAAGATGTGGTATTTAGAGTTTTAGGCATATTTGAGGTGAAACAGATATAAGACAACACACCTGTGTTCTAGATGGTTAGGGAAAAGACTGCTAAGGATTTGTTGTTATTGTGTTCTTGTTGTTTTATTTAGAAGGGACAAATCTGCTTCCCTTTTGTATGGAAAAAAGATTACATTACAAGTTTAAGTTCTGGATAGGATTCTCAGCTGTAAACCCTGTTAGCCAGAGATATTCCACTGAGATTAATAAAACTGTATTCATTTCTGCCAGTTGAAAACTCTCTCCACTCAAAAATGAATTGGAAAAAAAAAAGAAAGAAAAAATTTGCTTATTCAGTATTGATTTTCTTCTCACATAAGTGTCTGGATTATACTTACAAGAGCTTCCAGAATGTTGGCCTCTAATGAGGTTCGTTCATTTCATACAGTAACTATAGGCTCAAAAAAATCTTAGCGCGAGTCTCCTCCCTTTTTTCTCTCCTCTAACCATCGTGTATAAGGCATAGCTGAGAGTTTGAATTCATTGGGCCAAAAAAACCACCACTTCTTTGTGAAAATGAATATTTACACTGTAAAATGAGTGAAAGAATCTGCCAGCCCTGAGTACACTAGTACTGTAGTCAGCCAAGCCTAAAGATGCACAAACAAAAAGTACCAAATACAAGAAACACAGCTCCAGTCACAATGTAATATTATAATATAAGCAATAACAGTCTGGCACAAAGTATTTTATTGCTGTTGGCAAAGAGTTCTTTTAAGTATGTGTGCTTGTTCATCCAAATGAAAAACAAAAATGCAGTGCATGAGAAATCATAGTTGCTTCATTTATTCTGTAATTATAAACTCGGAAAGCTAAAGATTGCTCTGTTATTGATTTAAACAGTGTGTTCTCAAATCTTTTCTTTAGGAAAGTAGTTATTACTCACCTAACTACTATCACTGAAGCAAATTCTGTTCTGAGAAACATCCAAGTAGGATAAATAAAAAATAAGTTTTAAAAGTTGATATATCCCAGTTTTGTTCCACTGACTTCAGTGTTGCCTCTTATGAGCTTGACCTATGATTTGTACGTGTTTAATTTAAAGTGTAATATATATATAAAAATTGTGCAAACTCTGATTTTATATGTGTTTATGTAATACGTGTGTAGTTAATATCTGCCAGAAAACTTACATTAACCCTTGTGAATGACCCTGACTCTCCTCTCACTTACTGAAGTTTACAGCAGTTTCTCCACCGGGTTTGGTGCTCATCTAAGACACCTCATCTGAGAGCT
Organism: Mesitornis unicolor; assembly: GCF_000695765.1. Classification (NCBI taxonomy): domain Eukaryota; kingdom Metazoa; phylum Chordata; class Aves; order Mesitornithiformes; family Mesitornithidae; genus Mesitornis; species Mesitornis unicolor. The sequence goes on from NW_010171195.1 coordinate 65,705, forward strand.
ATTAAAGTTTCACCAGACAAAACTCTAGCCCTTTGCTTTCGGAGAGCATGAGCCCAATTTCCATCAGCAGAGGTGATGATATGATGGACAAAACCCCAAAACTGCTACACATGGACTGAGTGAAATGTACCCCTAGCTCCTTTGCCAGCTTAGGTAATAAAGGCATCTAGTCTTTTGTCAGAGGTGCATGTGGATTTCAATTAGGAGAAAAAAGTATTTGATCCTGTGGGCGAATTCCAGCAGCAGCTTATATACACATATACATTCTGCTTTGACACTCAGAGCATCAGAAAGAGGCTGAGAAACATAACAATTTATGTTGGGTTTCACTACCACTTAAATGTGAATATTTCTTTCTAAAATATCAGAACTTTATGTTGTACAGCTCAGCAAATATCACATTATTAACCCAAAAGCCATAAAAATCTATGGAAAACCTTCCAGTAAACAAGTTGTGGATCTGTCATTCTATCCAAGCTAAAAAGAAACAGCTTGGCAGTCATTCTCAGATATGATTTCCCATGAAGAAAAAAATTAAACTCTGGCCTTGCATGATATGGTTTCAAAGATACAGTTATCACCTCAGTGGTCTGAGTTGGTAGTTTGAGGTTATCATTAGAAAATCTAAAATGAGCTTTTTTTTAACCTTACAATTATGTTGATCATTCCAGGAACATTTGACTTGTGGGAAAGTGTGTTCGGCCATGCTGTTTTCATCCCAGGGATTGCACCACCCTTATCTACCTGCTCCCACATCTGCATTGCCAGTTTCCAGGCCCCAGTTGCAGGCAGAATGGAAGGGGGCTGCCTACCAGGTCTCATCCCAACAAGAGGTGAAGAGCCATTGGCCACATGTTGCTGAACCACATTTAGGCATAACTTGTTTTAAGAGCAAGATTAGCAAAGGAAAACAGATTTGCTGTCTCTGGTCACATTCAGTGATTCTTTCGGTGTCATTAAACCTTTCAAGGAACCATGACTTGTGCAGGTTGCACCCCCTGAGATGGGTTTTCATTACAGCTCATCTCCAGGATTTCAGTGTTCAGAAGCATTCCTG
>NW_010171195.1:66792-73617 GCF_000695765.1 Mesitornis unicolor
CTGAGTGCAGTAAAAGTAATGTATGAGAGCATCAGTGAGGAGTTTCCTGTAAATTCAGACAGTAAAGAAGGATGGCATTGATGCTTGCTTGAGCAAAGCATGAATTCTGCTTCCATTTGTTCCTTCTGCTCGCAGCCTCTCAGAGCAATGCATTGGCTATCAGAGATATACCACACAAATGCCACAGCTCCTCTCCTCCCATTCTGTAAGGCTCAAAGAGGAATTTATGTATGCCATGCAAGGCTAGTTACTATTTTAGAGAGAAAGGCAAATAATACCCATAAATAAAAAACCAAATCAATAACAAAAAAAGAAAAAAAAAAAGGAAAAAAAAGCAGCAAAAGTAAAGCCTATGGAACTAAGAAAGAGACTGGATTGCTGCTTGTGAAAACAGTTCGTGAGACATCCAAAGAGAAGCTAATCCATGATTGTGGTTGATGTTTCATGTCAGTTCTGACAGTAGCAACAACTGTTCCTGTACATGTTGACAGCTGAGGATGAGCGGCTAAAAAGGAGACATTTTCTAGACTCAGTTCAGAAAGCACTATTACTTAAGTCAGATGAGAAAAGTGACTAGGACTTAGTTGAGCAATTTCAAACATGAGCTACATTAAGCATTCAACAAATTGATTCTCTTTTTTTTTTTTTCTTTCTGACCTAATACTCAAAGATAATCTTTGCAAGCCATCTGCCCAAGTCATAATCCACTTTTGTTTGATTTGACAGATCGATGAGTGAACATTACACTACAAGAGGTATAAAAACTAATGAACATGCTCAAAGGCATATTTTTTAATTTACTTGGAACAAAGAACAAAAATTTATAAGCCAGTCTGAAGGAATTTACTCCCACGGACCTCTACATCAACAAGTTGGTAAACATCTTTACTATTATTCCTGATTTGTTTTACACTAGCCTTCAAATGCATGAAAGACAAATCCAGACACAGGAAGATGCAGTATCTGCTTCCAAATTTTAGTCAGATTCATTCTTTCATCCATGCCCTTCAGAACTTTTTTGTCCAATTATTCTCCTATTTCTAGATGGTTTCTGTGACCAAAGTAGTATTTGTAAAGCACGTTAGTCAGGTAGGAAGAGTGGGCATCAGCTTTTTGATACAAAACTAAGGTTCTGCCATTTATGGTCATTAAAGACACATGACAGCTTTTTTAAGACATGACATAAACCCAAGGCCTTGCCATTTTCTGTCAGTAAAGAAGCACAGCTTGGTGATGAAGGAATGGCTGCAGCTGGCAACTCATTAATTTGAGTTGAATAATTGCATTCTGCTTCTATATGATACAATATCCTTCGAGATACATTCCCCTTCAGTCATTGCTCTCTTCTGTGACAATGCTGTCAAATATTAAAGGAACAAGTTGCCTGAATGTACTGTCTGTTTGCTATTTTTTGGGCTCAATTTTGAAGAGACAATCTGGGGCAGAGGTGGGCAAGAAAGACATTTATCAGCAATATTGGATGACATGGATAAGCAAACAGGGCAAAAAGTTTAAACATTGCTGCCACTATACATAGTCTTCTAAGTTCAGCCCCAAAAAGCAAGTGTAATGCCTCCGAAGACACCCTTCCTTAATGACTTTCTCTTACATCAAGTGACTGCTGATTAAGTCTGTGACCTTGCTTTACTTCATGAATTTTTGGTTTATTCTGTACAGCACAAGTCATTGTAATGCATAGGACTATTCAACTGATCTGTCTCTGACTTAGTCTAAACTTAGGTGTCTGACACACTGTAACTCATCTCTGGCGCACAGATCTACACTTTTTCTGCAGAAACAGATGATGGTTAAGATAGGTCTGAGTTTCAACCTCATAGGAAGTGGACAGTGCAAGTGCCTTGACTCAGAAAGTGTCAAGTTCTCCATGCTCTGATGGCAAAGTTAAAGCCTAGACACTCCACGGTGACAATGTTTTCTTTCATCTCTCGCTCCTAGGGACTATGGTAGGGAATCCCCACCAACTTAATCTGTGTTTGCCAGAATATCACTGAGACTTTCAAGAGGGGAGCAAAATGGTTTGGGAAGTTGTATCCTCTGTTTGCAGCAGATGACTTGCATTGCATTCTTTACACTGTTTAACAGCCAAGCAATGTGGTGTTTTCTAGGGTTTGGCTGCAGTGTGGTTGTGGTCCACAAAGAGTCACTGAAAATCCAGCTGAAGCCATTGTGATGCTGGCTAAAGGAAACAACCTATGAGATCAGTGAGTACGGCATTTTGCATCCACTACAGAGAGGAACTGAACAACCTTTAGGAAAGAGATGTGTGGGTGATCTCTTCCAATTGCTCCCAGAACTCTGAAAATAATTTCTGCTGTTAAGCTGAATTCACCCAAATATGAAGCAAAAATAGTTCAGATTTTGATAGAGACATTCCCACAAGGTTTATTTGTGGTTGTTACGACAGGTATCTATTTTTTTGCTTACACCTAGAAGAAAAAGAGATGAGTGAATTTTTAGAACTGCAGAAATGAATAAACATGTCAAATTAAGAAATGATTTCTCAAGTTCTGTCAAAAAATATTTGTGCTCGTAACTACATTGTTAAAGAGCCGTTTCTTGACACCCATGTGGTGGCAGAGTTCCAGTGGCTCTAGAAATTTAATAAAGTTTCTAATAGATGTATTATGGGAGAGATATATGCAAGTATGCACACAAGACTAGTTTTATATAGAAAGATTGTCAGAACTAAGGTGTCAGGATAATAACATGTCCACACAGATATGTATGCCGGCACAGATATATATACAAATCTCAAACTGGTTCCGGTAAACCAATCCACCCGTTCCTGTGCAAAATTATCCCTCTCTATATTGCAGAGAGGTTTGAGGTGTTTCAACCTGGAAGGAGTCCAGAGGAAAGGGACATGTGAAAAAAACTACGGCAAATATACAAGGATTATTTAACAATGTAAAGAGTTTGAAACAGCTTCTTAATATTAACTTTGGAACAGCTACCAATATATGTTTTAATGCAAAGGTGAGATGTAAAATATTATTGCTATAAAACATATGAATTTTAAATAGAATGGAAAATTATCAGCTCGTTTAATGTATAATAATACTAAAAGAAATCATTACTCATCTCCTGTGGGAGTGTATCATTGACCAAAGCTATTGCCTTGTGCAGACAATGCAACCTGGTATAAAAGTTCTTTCCTCTCTGCCTGTGTTTTATGGCCAGGGAGCAGTCACGCGGGGAATTCCAACAGAGAATCACCTGACCTGGGCACACAGAAAGATGCTTCCTTAAAAACTTCTGAAAAGAAGGGGCAGATAAACTGCCTCTATTACACTTGCACCCACCATTCAGCATGAATGACTGATCCTCCTATAATCTGGATATCTAAAGGTCTACAGGAGAGTTAAGTAACTGCTATAACACAGAGAGTGGGTTGAGCCTTGTAGGAAATAAAAGCAAACTTATGAAATTACATTTAATCTCTATAATCTATTCTTCAGTGCATGAAATAATGCTCCTGGGTTACATCTAGTCAGGAAATCACATCATCATGTTATTCACAGGAGTCTGAAAACATGAATAACTCTCGTCAGTGATCCTAATTATTCCTACAGGAACTAAAGGTCAGTTACTAAGTAGAAAGAGTTGATAAAAGAAGCATTAGTTTCTGGCAGAACACACTTCACTAGCATTCAGCAGATAACAGGCAACTACTTACACTCCACTGTAATGCTGTGTAATAAATAAAATCTTTTCCTTAAGATTAATAATGGGAATCTTCCATTTCTATGGTGGGATAATTCTGAAGCTTCACAGAGGGTTTTACATATTCTTCTACTGGATTTAGAACCTATAGATCTGGTCCAATGACCTCAGAGAGATTTTTTTTGCTGCAGTCACAAAATTAGTCCTTATTGCAGAAGTTAATAAATAAACCAGTGACATATCTGTATCTCTGCAGAGGAATGTAGAACTCCTCATAAAGGCTCTTACAGCAGCAGCATCCAGCAGCAGAGGACAAGAAATTTATAAAAATTGTCTTGCATTGAATTTATCAATTAGGCAAAATATTACTACAGTAGCTGGAATGTACCCTTGGAAACTGCCTTTATATGGAATGGGCCAAAGGAGTTTTCCAGTAACAAAGAGCTGTTAACCCACTGTTGTCCTCCATGAGGAAACACCACAGCCTTCTTAATACCATATCAAAGCTTCAGCTTTTTGTGAACTTGGATTCTGAGATTTGTTCTTATCATAGTTAATGCAAATATAATTTATGCTTTGGCTATTTCTTGTAAGAACTTTTAGTGGTTGAGGCACTAAAATTCATAGTACTGTAATGCTGGTTTGTGAAATGCAGCCTGAGGTAATACAATTATTTACGGTTTTGCCCCATGCAAATGGTTAGCCTGGTTGTTGAACACAGAAAACAGAAAACATTATTGTAATACATTACATGGACCATTTTGAATGTTTGGGTTTGTTTTGGGGTTCTTTTTAAGATAGGTGATGCTCCTAAAATCTTCTGTATCTGATATGTATCTGAAGCTTGCAGAACAAATCCTAAGAAGCCTGTAGGAGCTCCAGGCAAAATTTAGACACATTCAGGATAAAATTAATGAAAGCTCCAAATATACTGCTGAGGCACTTCAGGAGTGAAAAGTTTTTGCAGGGTCATAAAGTTGAAACCTTAGGCATTCCAAAAAGTTTGCTGCATTTCCTGAACTGACCACCTCACACTTCAAGCCATCTGGAACCCAAAGATCAGAAATCGTTGATTCTAATTCCCTTTGACAGTTAAATATGTTGGGCATGATCAGAGCATAAACAATCTTTTGGGCTGTTTTCAAATAATTTTAAAATGGTGCAAAACATTAGTCTCAGAAATAAGAAAGGTAGATTCTAAGAGTGAAAGAGTGACTGAAGAAGACTGAAAGAGTTTGGAAATACCAACTTCATCATCAAAGAGAAAACCCCAGTAAGCATGGTATGGGTCTTCTGAGTATCTATCTTTAGTTAGAGTCCTTGCTACAGGCAGCAATGCAAGATTTGGGAATCCATCAAGCTATACACAGCAGGTACCTGATCCTCTAGCCTAGTTGTCGAGTTGCTCATCTGAGAAAGTGGTCATCTTGCTCCCTTGCCTACCTTTACTTTACATAAATACTGCAAGCAAGGTGAGTGTGGGACAATTGAGAACTGTGGAAAATAAAGTCTCGTAAGGAAAAGCAGCTGGATTATGCAAACTATGAGAAGGGTACATGAGAGTGTTAGGATCTCCCTAAATACACATTTTCCTGCTCTTGTTTTTAAAGAAATTAATATTCCTTTTTTAATTGAGGATCTCTTCTCAGTCTGCTGGCTGTTCCTTTCACAGTGTCTTCCAGTACAAACAGTCAGCTAGAGCACTGCTAACTTTAGGTTTTGCCACAGCTGCCAAGACAAGTACTCTGAAGCCACTAACGCTGTTCATTTCAGCTCAACACAATAATCATACCATTTCTAGGTACTCATTGTATTAAAACAGAATATTTCCATTAAAATTGTAACATAAGTAATTAAAATAATTTTATTTTTAGATTTTTTTCTTCCATTACTAGTATCAAGACAACAAAAACACCCTGTGCTACACTTAATTATCATAAAATTAATTTCTATTTCAGAAAAACATGTAATATTCATGGCACATATGCATGCATGTGAATCTCATGGAGTATATGACATCTAAAGAGCATAAATGTTGATGATTCTTTTAAGACCAGGATCTTGCATGACCTGAATTCCTCCAGGCCCCGTTTTTATTCCCTCACTGTGAGAAGAGATAACCTGCAGATTGAAGAGCTTTTTACATAGATCAAAAAAGAGAGGATCAGTTCCTAGAAGGAATTTGTGACAAGGGTGTTCTAACCCCAGTTCTGGAAGAACCTTAGTCTCTCAAGTAGTTTTAATTTTCATCTCTTTGCTGATAACTAGTTGGCTTGGGACAACTGGTTAAGGGATCTGGAGCACAAGTAGTGTTCTCCTCTATCCCACCAGTTGCAGGAAGATCTGAGGTGATCAACAGAAAGAGCCAACAGATCAATGCCTGGTGCAGAGACTGGTGCCACAGGCAAGACTTTGGGTTTTTTAATCATGGATCAGTTAACACTTCACCAGCTTCGGTGACAAAAGATGGGGCATGTCTATCTCAAAAGGGGAGAAGGTTCCTGGGACAAGAGTTAGCAGGGCTCACAGATAGGGTTTAAACTAGCTTTGAAGGGGAGGGGGGGGGGGGGGGGGACACTCGCTAGCAATGAGCCTGGGGGTAGAGCACCGACATGTGTGGGATGATGCACTAGTGAGACTCTTTGGACTACCATCCCAGGGGAGGTAGGGGATGGAGTTCCATGCAGCAACCAAGGTACAAGGGTCACTGATGGGTTAGTAACCGTAGAAGTCCCTGAAAATGGCCTGGCAGAAATTAGGACTGCTCCATGTGGAAAGGTGGCAGGGCCTTTAGCTTGACTGAAGTGTGTCTACACCAATGCATGCAGCATGGGCAATAAGCAGGACGAACTAGAAGCTATTGTGCATCGGAATAACTACGATGTAGTAGCTATCACGGAAACATGGTGGAATGAGTCATACAACTGGAGTGCTGCCATTGATGGGTATAAGATTTTCAGAAGAGATCGGCAAAGAAGGAAAGGTGGTGGGGTGGCCATGTATATTAGGGAATGGTATGACTGCCTAGAGATTAGTGATAGTGACAACAGGGTTGAGTGCCTATGGGTGAGAATCAAGGGGAAGGGCAACAAGTCAGATGTCATGGTCCGAGTTTCTTATAGACCACCTAACAAGGAGGAA
>NW_010171196.1:0-12465 GCF_000695765.1 Mesitornis unicolor
CATCCCTCCAACACTCATGTGCCATCCTGCCATTTGTCACAGCCAATCTTGATATTATTATCCCCGTCCCCCTTCATATCTAGTTTAAAGCCCTGTCAATCAGCCCTGCAATCACTTGGGTAAAGACTCTCTTCCCCCTTTGAGAAAGGTGCTTCCCATTAGATGCCTGATGTCACGTATGTCATCCCATTATCAAAAAACCCAAAATTGTGGTGGTGACACCAGCCACCAGTCCATATATTGGACTAATTGCTGTTTATTCTTCTATGTTTGAAAAGTAGAACCTCTGTGCTTAGATAACATAGGCTTGTGATAAACTCAGCGGCATCCTATCTAAAATGCTTGAGATTCCTGCCTTGCTGTGGGAAAGATCAAAGCACAACTGTGGAAAACTACACCTGAGAAACATCCTTGAAATACAGGTGAAAGCAGCAGGTTCGAAATCTCTCGCTCTGGCCCTCACAAGAACCAAGCTCCACAGTGCCTGTGTCCTCACTTGTGTGCCTCTGCACAGGTGGTGCTTCAGAGATCCCTCAGTTTGCGATGTAATGGAAATAAATCTGCTCTCTCTGCCTCATCTGTGGTTTTGTGGTTGTTCCTGCAACCTGCCTGTGTCAGCTCACACACTGCCAATACTAGGAAAGAGGTGTGACAGCACAGGGACAAGTATTCTACACCACCACTCTTCTACAGTATCTATGTCTATCTATCTACATAGTCAGACAGACACCCCCCTCTTTCTGTCTACCTGTCTTGTGATCAGTTGCCCAAGCAGAAAAATTGTAATGGAGGAAAGGAAGGTTGTACTATAGAAGAGAGTCCACTGTTGTAACTACCAAAGACAGGAAAATGTGATCTTGCACACATGTGCTTTTCCTATATTGCTCAAAATAAGAACTTCTCCATTGATAATTTGGGTAAATACAGAGAAGGTAGAAGTGAAAACAAAGTATAGCATTGCTTCCTTTCCCACAAAACAGGGAAGTTCAGCAAGCAGAAAAACCTTAGTTTCATAATATACCACAACATCAGACCATCTGAAGGCACTAAATCAATGTAAGATTGCTTTGCAGATCTACAACACTGTGAAGGCTTATTTTTCTCCACCACTGAAAAACTCCAAATTTTTAAGAAGCATACCTACTTAAGAACTTGGAGGAGAGGGGGAAAACCTACAAACCAAACCCCTTGTTCCCTAAAGCATTAAAACCTTGACACAAGTTTACCTCAGGTTCAATGTTTGCAGCCAGAGGAAAAATTAGGGTCTTGATGCAGTTAGGATTTTTACTTTACGAAGAAGTAGGAAGGGAAAAACATCACTCTATAATCAGAAGCTTTTCTTTGTAATCATTAAAGGCTCAAAAGTTTGAAGCCATAAGGGAGAATTAGTTGTGTTCTGTTTGCGAAGACAATCTACAAATCCCCCCCAAAAAATCAGTGTTAAGAAAATACCTAGTTGAAATAGATATGTCTGCTAATTAAAAACTATCAGATTTCTCATCATATTTTTTGCTCCATGAATCATTTTAGCATTTATTTCACACCTTATCTTTAAAGCTTATTTGAGGATCACACCTAAGCATTGGGGATGCTATAGTATCTGTAGTAAACTCAAAAATAAACTGTGTAGTTTAAACTACACAGATGTGTATTTTAGTGAAGTATAATCTTCACCCATTCGTATACATTAACTGTGGCAGTAATAGGTAGAAAACAAATTCCACAATAATGACATTTTTCTTTGTCCCATTTTGTGTAATCTTATTTACCTGCCTATATCCTGAAGGTAACGATGACTATACAGACAAGTTTTCCTCTAGGGGTTCAATGGTGGTGAAGACTATTCTGTGGTGATGTATGTAAGTACAGGATAATGGTGGTGCTTAACCAGCATTATCAAGACCAGAGGGAGAGAAGAGATCACAACTGAAAGATATTTTGCTATGAAACTGTACACAATTTATTTGATATTGCCTATGTTAAAGCTTCATCTTATTTTCTGCTTCATATCAGTTCATATATTTATTCTGTTTGAGACAGAGAATGACTTAGAGCTCTTTAAAGTTTCAGAAGTGATAAGCAAGGCCAAACTGATCAAAGGGCATTATGGCTCTCCTTGTTCAAGAAAGCAAAAACATAAAATAAAAAAATAAAGAAAAAAAATCAACTCTTCAATTTTGAAAATGAGGGTTCTCTACTTTCAGAGACATTTCCTCTTCCTCAACTAATCAGACAGCAGATGAAGCATCTATTACCAGCCTCTAACTTAATTATAGCTATCAGCCCTCCTCTGTTACAAGCAGTGGTTGACACTTGCTAAAAAACAGTGAAGTAACAACTGGAAAATACAATGTAATTAATACAATATCCAGACAAAATTATTGGAGAACCTAGGGCAAAACAAGTACTATAATTCTATCATATCTACACAGTTCTTACAAATTCTTCACAAACATTTCTTTAGGAGAGGAAAGTACAACTCAAACCTGATGGCCCCTGACAAGGAGTTGAAACGTGAAAAAATAGTGTGTACTGTGAAGAGACTGCCTCTTTGTAAACGACACTGGCATTCTTTGGTTGTGGTGTCAAAACCTCATTTGGTGACAATGCCAAGTTAAGGTATTTTCACCTCCTCCTCCCTCCCATCCAAGATATTTCTTTCTGTCTCTTAAAAAAAAATTGCAAAATTGGATTGGTTATGTCACTCATTTCATTTAATGATAATGGCAAACACTTAGGTCAGTACAAAACAATGAACCAGTGCTGCACTCTGGAGGAGAGAACAAGCAGTAGCAAATAAGTGGGTTTTTGAACCATTTCACCATTTTAATGTGAAGCTATAGTCTGAGTCTCCCCATTCCCAATATGAAAACAATACTCAACGGCATCGATGCCTGCATGTCCTCGCAAAGGCAGGGAACACTAAAAACTACAGTGTACTTGCTCACATACAGCATTCAGAACAAATGAAATAAAAGGCATTATTCATGAAGCAACAATGGAGAATGGTAACAATAGAAGCATGATAGTTGTGACAGATGCACCCACCCTACTAAAGACCTGAGAAAAACCCAACACAAACAGTGCTAAAGTTTCTGGCCCTGGTGGCGCCAGGACTGCCTCCCCCCTCACAGCTCCACACAGTGGGGGTCAAAGGCGGGAAAGTTGGGGTCCTCAGCCAATAGGGGGTGACACGACCATGTATTGACCACAGATCAGATTCGACCAGGGTATAAATGGGGCCCCGTCAGAGGACTCATTTGAGTTGGTCCTCCTCGGAGCAGCGGGTCTGCAGTCAGGGACTCTCCCCTTGAGTTGGGATGCCACTTAAGGTAACTTCTCGAGATTGAGAGCCCTCCCTTTTGGTGAGTGAGTGAGTGCACATTTTGGATCATTTGGCCAGAAACTTAAGAATTCTTAACTCAGCTGTGTCTGGTAATATTCCCACCCAGCATATCGAACCTGTATTTGTTAAATATCAGTGGGATGTTGTCTTGGTGAATGAAGTTTTGTCTGCTTCATTTCAGTTGCAGATTAAAGCTTGTTTGAGTTCATTAATTGTGTGCATGTAGCCATTTTGGTGCAATTCCGTGACAATAGTATATACAGTAAATAACCAATTATTAAATGCAAAAATGTGAAGGATATTTACTACATTTTTTTTTAGAAAATAAAGGGTACAGAATGGGCAGAGATCAGTTTTGCTTTTACTGATTCAACAGCCACTAAAGATACAAGCAAACACAGTGATGCTCTACTCCCAGCTCGCTGAAATACAAAAGCTGGTAACAAAACTCAAAGCTTCTCTTGGAGTTAACTACTTTCCAAGTTCTCAATGTCTAAATATTTAAAAAACCAACCAAACACACAGAAACAAAAAAAACCCTACCCACCTCCAAGGGTCAGGACAGCAAGATAATTTTAGGTAACTCACATAAGATCAATGCCAGGTATGAACTCTGGAGACATTTACTGAAATAATCTGCTTCTTGTATTCTCTGAAGTAAATTCTAATCTAATTTATATCTACTATTTCTATTCGCTTTGGTTTAAAATATTCAGAAATCCTTTATACCATTAAGATCCCATTTCTTTTTTTAAAAACATGCAGTACAAATAATCACGGCTAATGTACAGCTAGTAATCACGTCTATTTGGTACAGCTAGCTGTACCAAGCTACTTCAGAACCACTTTGCTTTCAGAATTTATTTATTTCTACAATAACTAACTCTATTTTCTTTCATTGTTGCTATGAAAAAAGATCCACGGAAACAAACAAGACAAGTTCCTGACTTTTTTGACAAAGAGAACAATGAAAATTAAATACACAGAGCAACCAAACGAAGAGATGGTAAACCTCTGGAAGAGGAATAAAACCACATTAAACCACTTATACTTTGGTTTAGTCCATTGAGGGATTATGTCTGGATCTACTGTATGAGTAAGTGCTGTGTATCACAAACTGTCAACGTCTATTCAAGCAAAAAGGAAGAGATACTGTCTTAATTTCTTCAGTTATAACAACATAGTAAAAAAAAATGAACCAGCATCCGGGAAGGGAAGAACAATGCTAATCATTTGTCCATAGGAAGCCATAAGCCTTATGGAGCATTAAGCAGACCTGAGGCAGTGTGGCAACAGGAGTTTCTTAGCTCAGCAGAGAATGTCAAAGCACACAAAGCCTACAACCTTGCAGGTTACACAGAAGGCTGAAAAAAAGCAAACGTGCACATGCTTCTAGCTCCTTAAGTTACTGTCCCATTTTGAGCTAAATAGAACTAACTTTCTATTTAGTGATTTTACTTTTCAGCTCAGTCTCTACTAAGTGGCTGTACTTGCTGAAACTAACAGCATATTTTTCCAGACAGTGTTCACTTCTACAAGTGATAGTGCTTGTATGGTATGTAAACATGGCAAGGCCACTATCACACCATGGGTGCTGTATTCGCACCTGCAGGGAGGAGCGGACAGGACAGATGACCTAAAACTGACCAACTAGGTATTCCAACCCACATACATCATACTCAGTATAAAGCTGAGGAATCATGAGGGTCTCGCCCCTCTGCCCTCTGCTCTTCTCTTCTTCTCTGTCTCCTGCAATGGTCGAAGTCAAGCAGAACCCTGCTAGTCCGTCTGCTTCTGATCCTGATCTGTGTGTTCCTGAATCCAGTTCCTGAATCTTGCTTCCACCTGCTGCTGGGTCCGGACTGGGACTTTTCCAGTGCCCTGCTCTGCAGAGCCTCTGGTGACGTAATCATCATTGAGGGGGGAGGATGGAAGCTGCTGTGTCATATGTTGTTGGGGTTTTTTCTGGTGTGACACACACCAACACCAACTCCTCCACATTCATACAGAAGTTCTGAAGCCAAAATATTCTATTTGGCATTCCTATTATTCATGAGAAATACTTACCTCTAGAAAGCCTTACAACACAAGGCAAAAGCAAATTAGTGCCATCTGCACTGGCATCATTTAATAAAGAAAAAGGCTGATTCTGAACATGTTTGCTTTTCCACAGAACTTTGAATGTAAAATTGAACTTTATTTGGCTTCTTAACACTTTTGACATTCTTAAATATGCTCTCTAGCCAAATAATGTTAATACACCAATAAGAGAGAAATTACATGATACAATATTCGCCTGGGCTTTAGATCAGCAAACTCGAAAGAAGAATAGCAAGAGGCCCAACAAGCATTCAAAGCATTTTTTCAATAATCTTTTATCCAAGATTTTTGAAAACATGCTTATAGTGCTTTTAAAAATATTTTTTTTTTTAGTTCTTAGGAAAGATAAAATGCTAAAGCTCTAAAAGTCAAAACATTTAATAATGGATATTAAGCTTTAAAACACACACTTATTTTCCCGCAACTTATTTTCCCCATATATTCCCCTTTCTATAGATGCACACATATAAATGCATATTCACTTGGCTCTTTAACAGATATTTGTAACTAAAAAAGTTGTCTTCAAAAGAACATGAGAGATGATGTAGAATGAAATTCAAGTGCTTTAGAGGTGATTATTACAACATATGAATAAAGCATTTATATTTTAATATATTGTGCAGCTGGTTCAGAGGAAATAAAAATAATGTACTTACCACTGTTACTTTTTTCTCCCTGCTGCTTCTTCCCTGAGCTTTCAAAGCCAACATTCTGTTTAATACAAAGGTACAAAAATTTTAGTCAACCTTATCCCTACTAGATAAGAAGATGAAGATAACCTCTGTTGTGCTCTGAACATACAAAATGATACAAAAAATATTAGGGTGTTATTGCTTTTTTTTCTTTAAAACCACCCAAACAAAGAAATCAAATACTTTTTAATAGCTTTAACTGTCAGTTACTGTGCACATCAATTCAGTCATAGTAGTATATTATTAGCTTACCCCATATGCCCATTATGAAGATCAATTCTTGAATGTCAGTGTTCTCTATAAATAATGACAAAGGAAGAAACCAGGAGGAATAATAAACTTCTATATCCAAAACAGGAATTAGATAGTAGAGAAGAAACAAAGCAGAGAGATGAATTTTTATAAATACACTGATTTGAAGTAGGGATATACTCTCAAGGCAAGTGTTCTGTATTAAAACTTTTTAGTAAGCTGTAAACAATTGAACAGGTGTCTTACTGAAAGCTGAAATTTTCTGTTTGAAACAATATTAAATTCATAACTAACGGCAACAGCTACTGATTGTGACTAACCATATATAACATCATAGCAAAATGTATTTTTACTCTATAACGCTTCACACAGGCATGTGCCATCTGCCACTGAGGTATGCTCCATTTCTCCGTGACATTAACACATTACTCTTGAAAATACCAATGCTACTGCCTTGGCTTGCTGTCAGATCTCTTCACTCCCTACCCAAGAATCAATGATGATAAAGAGGGCAGATTACCACTTTTTACCACATAATTTAAAGCTACTCAAACCTCTGTTGCAAAGCTAATTTACATTCTACGAATACTGTTCTAGAAGTTATTTGTTTTATAGATGGAATGCAGCTATACAATCCCCTTGGATTTTTACTATGTAACAGGATGGCAACCCTCTTCTAAGTCACATAAACAATCCAGGACCACAAGCCACCTGAACTAAATTATTTCCATAATTTGAAATTGCAAGGCTGCAAGTCCTAGTTTTTTCTGAAGAAAAAAAAAAAGCAAACAAACAAAAACACACACCAAAAAAGCACCCACCACACAACACTAAACCACACTGCAGATTTAACTTTGAAATAACCAATGCAGAGATAGCTTTTGAATAAAAAAATAACAAACAAAACAACAACAACAAAAAAACCCACCAAAAAAACCCCCACAAAACCCCCACAAAAACCCACAAGAACACTACTATTATTTAAAACCCTGGATAGAAGATGGCAGCATCCAGAAAAGAACAGGATACAGGTTTGCTATGTTTCCTCCATTAACAAGGTTCTAGTGATGGTTGTTTTGCCTCAATTCTTAATGACTTATTAAACTTGATCTAAACTAACACAACATAAGTGTAACATGCAGAAACTGTTGTTTGGGCACAGTCTGCAAATCACCAGTACGTTTCTCCTCATTCCCAATTTCTCATTCTTTGAGGGGTCATCTTGGAGAATTACACTGCCTGGAGGAATGTGCCCTTCACATATTGACAGAAGTGCTACCAAACTGCATGCCCTGAAATGCATTTTGAAGATTATATTCATGCATCTTCCAAAACCCTTTTTACAGCAGTTGCCCATTCCAGTTCACAGTATCTTCAAGTAGTACACAAAATGGATTATTAGATCTGATAGACAAACAATGGGATGGGGTTTTTTTGTTGCTGCTGTTGTTGGTTGGTTGTTTTCTGTTTGTTTTTTTTTGTTTTTTTGGTTGATTTTTTTTAAATATATACAGCTCCATTCTCAACTCCAAGCAATGCTACAGGCTTGGGGATGAGTGGCTGGAAAGTTACCTGGAGGAGAAAGACCTGGAGGTGTTTTGTCAAAACCTGACTGAATATGAGCCAGCAGTGTGCCCAGGTGGCCAAGAAGGCCAATGGCATCCTGGCCTGTATCAGAAATAGTGTGACCAGCAGGACTAGGGAAGTGATCCTTCCCCTCTACAGGGCACTGGTGAGGCTGCAAGTCACATACTGTGTTCAGTTTTGGGCCCCTCAATCCAGGAAGGACATTGAGGCACTGGAGTGTGCCCAGAGAAGGACAACAAAGCTGGTGAAGGGTCTAGAGAACAAGTCCTATGAGGAGATGCTGAGGGAGCTGGGATTGTTTAGTTTGGAGAAAAGGAGTCTGAGGGGAGACCTTATCGCCCTCTATAACTACCTGAAAGCAGGTTGTAGAGAGGTGGGTGTTGGTTTCTTCTCCCAGGTACCAAGCGATAGGATGAAAGGAAATGGCCTCAAGCTGCACCAGGGGAAGATTAGATTGGATATTCACCAAAAGGGTTGCCAAGTATTGGAACAGGCTGCCCAGGGAAGTGGTGGAGTCATCATCCCTGGAGGTATTTAAAATATGGGTAGATGTGGCACTTAGGGACATGGTTTAGTGGTAGACTTGGAAGTGCTTAGTTTACGTTTGGACTCAATGATCTTAAAGGTCCTAAATGATTCTATGATTCTCACTTCTGAGTGAAGTAGTAATCAGGATGTGAGCTCTAAAAACAACCTGATACTTGTTTATTCTCATATCAGTTCTTCTGGATCTTCCAGATCTTCTCTAACAAGCCAATATAAGTCTGTATTTAAAGCTTTCATAGCAATAAAACAAGTCACCTGTTTACTGAGTTTTAACTTCTTGGAGAGAAAAGTGGACATTTATTTAACTGCATTGTATGACACCTCTATGCAATATTCTGTCTAGCAACTAAAAAAAAATCCCAAACTCTTCCAACAGGTGGGAAGGAAAGCACCAAAAATGTTTTTCTAGTAAGGAAAACTCTCAGTAGTAGATATCAGTAGTGAGGTTAATGGACTAATTCCAATCTAGATATCAGCTTTCATTTTGATACCATTAAGGGATCAGAACTGAGACAATGTCATGGATAAAATCATTCAACATAGCTTTAATTCATATGCTCCAAGAATAAACACATAGCCCGGTTTTCCCATAAAACTGTACAGATCTAGAAAGGAATGTATTTGAAGTAGTATTTCTAGACTGGTGTTCACACCAATGAGAGACTGGGCTAAGAATAAATGTTAACAGCATGATCTATAAAATGGAGACCAGAATAAGAACTAGAAGTTAGATAGCAGTAGCGCTATTAGAACTGCAGTTAAAAAGAAACATTCTCAACAGCCTCAACAATCTAAACCAAAAATAGCAAACATTATGACAGAGCTTAACCAATTTATCCAACACCCACTAGTTTAAGACTAATGAATCTTAAACTTAAATCTTGCTAGATGTCAAAATGCCTGGGAATAAACTCCCTACAGAAACCACACCTCTGTCTCCACTCAGTCAGTTATTGTTTGCTTTAAATGCACATTTAAAGAAAACTACAGCTGACATGCTTCAAAAGAAGGGAAATTTAAAAGATGAGCCCTTACTCTCAGTCAAAATTTTCTCTCTTAGAGGTATGGGAATAAAAAGGGAAGTAAGGAAAGCCATATAAAAAAGGGAAAATAAAAACTTGGTTGGTTTGCTAACATGCCGTCTATCACTCCAAGGTTTCTCAGACAACTAATACTACTCTACAGGTGATCCTTCCAATGATAGTGTCCTCAATAAAGACGAGAGCCCCAAAAGATTAATCTATTTTGCTTCCTCATCCATTCCATCACAATTTCTTGCACTGGTGGCTAACCCATTCCTCTCCACTTCTGCTTGTTCTTCTTTTTTAATATGTTCTTTCCCACCCCAAGTTGCTTTTCTTGCCTTTCTAACACTGCAGTATCCCTTCCATCTCACAGGAAAGCTCCAGATGATGAGCAGGGAATTGCCTACTTAAATTCAGTGCATATAAAACCAAAACTTGATCTCAACCACCAACTGTTCTTATCACATGCTTTGATTACTTCTGTGGAAGTCACTAGCACCCTGCCCACTGCTCTGACCCACAAGTCTCCTCAGCTGTTTCTCCCTTGAGTTCCTGTAGTCACATTTCCCCCCTTGCCCCAAACACCCAAACCAAAACCTTAACCACACAAATTTGCTCCATTTCCTATAAAAATAACTTCTAGGACATTGCTTGACTGTGTTGCTGTTTTAAGTACCCTTATTTTCCCCCAAGGAACTTAGTTTCACTTTTTTTTCCCCAAAAAACTATTTTCTCATTCAAAAAATCAAGAGGGAGACTCCTAATCAGTCAACAAAGTTAGCTTCTATCACTATCTCCAATTTTCCAAAGTTTTTCAACATTTGAAATCAGCCCGATACAGATATATAATTCACCATGAATTCCTTCATCTTCTTCCTTATTGCTTGCCTTCACAACAACGCTTAAAAATAAAATCTTGACAGTTACCAGGCTGCTGATGTGCATATATCATTTCTCATCAAGCTAATCAATACTTACTACCACCGCTTCCAACATCACATGCTCCTCTATCCATCTAGGTCATTTTAACTTGTTCTGGAGGACATACAATCTGTTGTCTATCCCACACTTGCACTGAATCATGATAGGTAATTCCTGTTTGTTTACTAAAACTCCTTTGGGTTACATCATCACAAAGAGTGATCATACTGTTTGGGAAAAAAATTGTTTTTATCCATCCTGCTTTAAAATGCATCACACAAGTTACATTTGTACCAACATATGCATAATAAAACCAGCACAGTTATGCTGGTACAAGCATTTAGGCTTTCTAACTAGAACATTTAAAGCAGAAATATTTATCTAGTCTGTTTCTTTACTGTCCCAAATAGTAACAAGCAAAAATACAAATAAAGTTTAATAAGAACATAAAATTCAAGAGAAGAAATACACTATATCCTGACTGTCTTTCCATATAACAGGGAAATTAACTCATTGTGGGAATCAGCCCACAATTCTACCTTGATATGTGCTGCGAGCAATGACAGAAGGCAAGCAATTTCCTTGACATCTGAAAGAAAGTTGCTTCCCCACCTCCATGATCTGATTAGTTTCTACAGCTGTGATTTGAGCTACCTTTGTGCTTTCAGAGAGTTTTTCCTCTGGATTAGAAGGGAGATGTTTCAGCTCCTAAATAAATGTGAATACATTTATAACTGAATGTGAATACATTTATAACTGTTAAAAGATATACAGAATAAGTCTGGAATAACTTTTATTTGAAGTCTGTATCTTAGCAAAAAAGGAAGGGAAGGAATGAAGGACCATCAGCAGCCATATAAGCATCTAGACTGAATAAGGCTTGAGTTCTAAATAGCCTGGTAGTAGCAAAAAGACCACAGGAGAATTCTTCATCTAGCCAAGGATAAGAGGTGGATAAAGCAGTTTCAAATCTTCAAATAGCAACAGTAATATGCAAAAGATGAGCAGTGCTCCTTTCACACATATGCAACTAATTAAAAGCAGAGAGGAGCATAAGAAGAAAACATTTCACATTATATACCGGGGAAAAAATTAATCCTCTAACCTAAAGCCAGAAATTAAACAAATTAATTACAGACTTATAGTAAGTGATCAAGAAGATTAAAAAGTGAGCCACTGGTCTGTTGAACAAGCCTACAAAGGAGTCAGATATGTTTCAGTTACTTGGCAAAATAGGAGACTTTAATAATTGAGAAAATCCAGAAGGACTTGACAATCAAACTTAAAAATCTGTTAAGCATATCAAAAACAGAGGGTTGGTTTATTTTATCTCACTCTCAAGCACCTTAGAGGCCCTAACAATAGCTTCCAACATAATTTGGGTGGACTTCCTGCATCCTTCACTTTCTGCAGTCTTTAGCTTCTAACCCATAGCTCATTGCTGTAGCTTTTTTCCTTCATTTAACTAACAGATGGATACTTTTCCATACTATGACATTACCCTGTTTTAGATCTGATGTTTTCTAAGCATCTAGTAAAACATCCTTAACTGATTTCCCTTTAAAACTGGAGTAGAAAAGAAATTTCTATACAGATGATTTGGCTGAATGGCTTCCAAGTAGTCTTTTTAAAAAAGAACAAATAAATGCTGCTGATAAAAATTATTATTATTATATCCAATCAAAATTAATTCATAGCCATTTATGCTTTATCAAACACAAAGAGGTTTTAAATATACAACTGGTTACTTGGCACCTTTTAATGTCAAGCTACTCTCTTCAGAGAAAAATCCATCATCTCTTTCTGCCCAAAAACCAAGCTACTGCTTCATAATAGGAAAACCTACCCCTTCCGCACCACTTACCTAGCCAGCTAGTACACTTTTATCATCATCTGCCTTTGTCCTCACTGGCTCAAGAAATGTCAGAAGATCACCTGGACCTCTGGAAACACATTGTGTCTCCCTGTCCCGATTTGAGCTAAATAGAACTAATTT
>NW_010171197.1:0-20731 GCF_000695765.1 Mesitornis unicolor
GTGCCTGGGATGCGCTGTGAAATGCTGGAGGCGGAAAGGTCAAAGACATGAAAAGGGGGCGGTGGGAGTGAGTTAAATGGGAGGAAAACAGACACAGCTGGCCGTGTGTATTTACGGTGGAAACGGCTTTAAACCTTCAGTGCACTGGGCTCTGATGAGACGTTAAACGGAGCTGCTGCAGGAACCCTGACAAAGATCCTGCTCTCAAGTGCTGAGAAATTAAATTGACTTCCCCCAGATCAGATGAGCTTCCACGTTAAAGGTGTTGTGTGAGGTTTTGTTTGTTTGTTTTAACTAACAAACCAGGGATTCTTTTGTAATTTTATGTCTTGCCCCCTTAAGATTCACAGCTTTGCAAACATTACTCTTCAACTTGCACCCTTATTTCAAGTGAAAGCTGAGCCATTTCTGCATTAGTTTCACAGCTCCAGGCGGTGGAGCTTTAGAATAAATAAATGCTACGATACAGTAAGACAGACACTGGTGATGCTGTAGGAGCATCAGCCTAAGAGATGAGTGTTGTGAAACACTGTGCTCCTTCCCTGTCCGAAGCTGGAAAGTACCATCACTCCCTTACTTCATCTGCAGGTTACAGAGGTTGAAGGGTAAATCCGTGTTTAGAGATTCCAGGGCAAGGTGCTGCCAGCCCAGCTGGTCAGGACATCAAGGGAAGGGACACCATGCACCACCTCCCAGCCTCTAAACCCCACCGTGATCTTCCTCTCTGCTGGCCCCCAAACCGCACAAGCCACTGCAGCAAGCCTGTGGAAGTGGCAGAGGTCTCAGGACATTGGTCTGAGTGACAAAGCTTTTCGGCACAATGTGCTGCCTTGAGGAGGGGCAGCATCCCTTCTCTTTGCCCATAGTGTTTAGGAAAAGGATTTGGGATTTAGATGGTCCCAGGTGCTGTAAGGATAAGTGATGCACTGAACAGCTCACTCGGTCTTCTCAAAGCCTTCTCCTCTGTGATGGAGCCCAGCTCTGTGGTTTGGGGTGGACTAGGTGACTTCTTCAGGGGATTTCTCTCACTAGTCTTTTTTCCCCTCATTATAATACACCATTTCTGAAAGGTTTCTGTTTTATTGGGCTGAAGTTTCCCTGAGCTGGTTCAGCCCTGTAGTTGGCAGGAGGGCACACAACTGAGCATTGCTCCTGCCCTTGAAATCAAAATGTCTCAAATCCAGAACCTGAACTGAGGCTCGGATGCAGAACCTGGGAAGCTGAGGATGATGCCTGCAAGGAATTACATGCCAGATGACAGATTGATTTCCTTTTCCAGGTAGTTTCTTTTTTATCTCTTATTATTGTACCTAAAGCCTTTTCCAGTCTCATTTCAGAAGAAATGTGATAAAGCTCAGTTGCTTGAACTGTTTAAGATCATTCTACTCTCCAGCCTTTCGGGATTGTTTTTTGGTTGTTTTTTCCCCCCTGATGTTCATCCATCCACTTTATTCCATCCCATTTCCCCAAGACGTACTTAAAAGTATCCTAATTCTTCTAACATACACATATTTTTGAGTGCCAAGCATTTTTCTTCGGGGTCACTCTCCTCAAGTGTTTCATATTTACTCTTGGTCTTTGCTCATGAGAGAGTCCCAGTGACTCCAGGTGCTCTTTCCTGAACTCCGTGGCCTGTATTGTGTTTCGTTAACACCTTGTAAAAGTACTAAGGAGCTGTGCTGGGTTCTCCATCAGGTAAATGAGTGTTTATGTGTGAGACAGGGGAAGGCTCCTGCTTTCCACCGGTGTCACTCACCTCCCTGGGAGTCTCAGCAACTGGTGGGAGTCCCAGGGAGGGCCTGTCCCTGTTTCCAGGGCCCTCTCCCCATGGGGTTCCCAAACCAGGATTGGCGCTAGGGCTCCTCATACAACAACAGTCCCTGGTCGGTGGCTGCCTGCACTGCGGGGTTCATTCGAGGAGTGATTCATGTGAACTCTGGAGCAGCCCTGGGAGCAGGATGCTCACACACGTCTTGTCCTGGCCCAGGGCACTGGGCTGTCAGGTGATGCCCAAACCTGCCCTTTGGTTTTTCTGGACACATACAGCTTTGACTCTTCCCTTGCACAAGGGATAAAATAAGGTCATGTGGACAATAATGAACTTCTGTTATTATAAGGCACTTCTTTCTATGTAATACTGCAATTTGCAGCAAAATCTACTTTAAACAACAAAAGAAATGCCTTGTTTTCCTGGTGTTCTAGGAGTATCAGAATAGATCTGTGTCTCTTGGAGTCTTACCAGCCTCTTTCTACTTGTGTGCTTTTGATTATTTATTCCTTTCTGCATTCTCTTTGACTTTCAACTCAAAGAGCTGTGCTCCATGCACCAAACCCCTCCTCTTCACATCTCTCTACTGACTGCAGTTCTTGGATATCTTATTTAAATAGATGTATTCAAAGGGGCCTGTGTGTGGCAAGGACTAGAACTGGATGCAGAGTCTCTGCTTAGAGATCTGGCAATACTGCTGCTGAAATACCCCACAGAAATGGAAGTCTTGACCGCGTGATCTCAAAGGGGTTTTTCTTTTACACACAGGAGTTTTGCATTGCCAAGGCATTATTACAAGACTGTTGGTTCAGACAAACCCTCGGCAGGCTTTCTCAGTCAGGGTGGATACACTCCATAGGTGTGTATCTTGTCTATGAATACAGAGACATAGGACCTTTTAGAACCAAATTAATCTGCAGTTGCCAAATAACCAGCTTTTAAATAGAAATCTTTTCTTCTCATCCATTGAAAATGCTTACAGTGGGAATTTCACCTTTATATATTGTTAAATTCTTATGTAATTTTTAAATAATAAAATGACCTTCCAATTTAAGAGCTAACTGAAAAACATTAACCTAATCTTTGCATTTTTATAAGAAATCTTCATAAGAGAGTCAGTGTATGGATGTATCTTTCACAGTGTCTAGCAATAAGCCCTTAGACTTTTATAAAATGGGGGAGTCACAGTTTTCTGTAGCAACACAAATGAAACTAGAAATGGAAAAACCACTCCTCAATTAAAAATTGAGGGCTTTGAAAGCAACACTTCACTGGAGCGGGCAGTAGGGATCTTCACTATTAACATCTGATTTATTTCAGCTGGAGTCATCTGTCAGCTGGCAGCAATGCAAGCCCATCAGTCTGCCAGCGGTGGAGCAGGATGAAGAGAGGCTGGCAGCTCTGGGAGTGCTGGTGGTGGCTGCTGTTCCTCTGCAGGTAAGGATGGCAGTGGCTGATAACTTCTTTGAATCTGCCTCTTGTAGTAGAATCTAATCTACTGTTTTTAATTAAATGAAATCTGTTAAACAGAAGTGATGTGATGTGGTGAGAACTGATAAATTAATAAAATGGTGGGGGTGTTGACCTGAGAAATGAAAAATGGGGGTTTTGGAAGGAGCGAGGCCTCTAAGAGTGCCTTCAAACTGTAGGTACAGTGTCAACAGCTCCTGACAGAAGAGGGTTTTAACTGAGGCCTCCTGTCCTCAGCCATGTGCTGTGGGGCAGGGGAGGGTTGTGAAGGTGGTGTAAGGAGGAGTATCTGCTCTTTGTGGGGGGGTGCCCCTTTCTAAGGGGGAAGGAGGCAAGGAGTCCAGTTCTGAAATGCCTCCAGTCGAATTTGGGCTAATTGTGGACTGACCAGAGTTTCAGATCAAGGGCTGTCCCCCTGCCCCTTGTTTTAAACTGGATGAAAAGAGATGTGCCTGTTGTGCATTAACTGTTGAGACTTAAGCCACTGTCTTCTTTTAGGACACTGCAGTAGTTTATAGAGTGTAACATCTTCAGGAAGCAGAATGGCTTTGATGGGCTTTTGTTAATGAACAAAGCAGCTAATAAAATGCTCACCTTCTAACAGAAGTCCCTTTTTCTCATTAGACACTAGCAAGTAGCTTTGTGGTTGTTTCTCAGATCTAACACAGGACTATCGTGTTACCACTATGTTGCACGGGAAAAACAAGTATGAGGTGATCTCCTTGGAGAGGTGAAGCACAAATAAAAGTATGAATTGTGTGGCTTCTACAGAGCATAAAAATCCCCCAAACCCAACCAAACTTGATATCATGCAGGTGAACTAAAAGCATGGGCAGATGAACAGCTGAGCTCTCTTCCAGGCCATGGGATACATCTGTACTCTTCAAAGGAGCAGTGCAAGGAGTACCTGAGCTCACTGCAAATGAACCAACCAGCTCTGTATGAGGAGAAATGAGCCTCCCTGCATCAGGTGTGGTGGTGCTGGCTGCCCTCTGAGCACAGGGACTTCTCTTCCTCTCTGTGGTTTTCTGGCCAGGGCAAGTGATGTGTTGGTTCTTACTTTCTGTGTGGTGTCTGGCTGTTAGATCTGGCTTTGACTTAATTTCAGTGCTGCTTTTAACTGTGATTTTAACTGTTCCCAGCCTGAATGAATAAATAATCAGATTTTGCTCTTTTCCATTGAGCTGTACTATGAGTTCATTGGGGACAGCAGTAGCTTCAGCTGGCATGTACACTGTAAGACAAGCTGGATTTGATCTATGAACCATAAAGGGTCTTAGATGGGAGTGCTGAATTCTTTTCCGTGGGGTTAATTAAAAAGTCTGAGCAAAGTCAGCCAACCTCCCATGGCTAAAACCATTTCCCTGTGTAGTACCTTCTGCAGGGTAAGTCTCTGCCGCAGCTGTACCGTTCTGTGGGCAGCGGCAGATCGCTGGCTGTGGTGTCTGGCACTCCTGTGCGTGCTCTTGGTCTGAGAACGGAGCTGAACCGAGTGATCTGGTAATGCCAGGCCTTGGCTGTGTTCACGTGGTGGGTATCTGCACTTGCAGATGTCTGATGTTTCTCTGGAAACTTGCAGTCTGATTCCAGATGCTGTACTTGTGCTGTAGCAGTCTCTGCCTGGGACTCGCACTGGAACATCGATGTTAGTGAATTTGTTATCTTCCATCAGACTGCATGATACGGTGTGTGCCTTGCATGCGAGTTTATGGGAGAATGTCCTGCTCTGCGGTCTTTTCCGCTTTCCCACCCACCCCTGGAATTATTTAGCACAGACTAAACTGGAGAGGGCATGATGGTGAGCACTGGGCAGGTTAAGAGCGGCTGGTAGTAAACTGCCACTTTGAGCGATCGCTGGACAAGGTCTGAGAGGTCAAGTGTAAGATCTTTGATCAGGCAAACTCGGGATTAACCCTGACAATAAAAGTAGTTTCTAAACCCATGTACTTCTAGCAGGTTTTTTTAATGTGGAGCTCCAGGGCTTGGCAGGTTTTAAGGTTTGTGATTTCTTCCATAAGTAATACAGAGCAAATGTTTTATACAACTGCATCTAAAAACAAGTGTTGGAGTCTGCTGCTTTTGAAAATGGAAGTATTTATTGGACGGTGAACGTGTCTGATAGTGTCTGCACAGCCTCCCTTTGGCTGGCTGCTACAAGCACCACTCCGGTGCCAGTGGTTGCACTCCAGACAGCCCTGTACACATCTGGGGCTTTTTAAGCTTATGGGAAGACTCAGCAGCTTTTTTGTAAACAGCATTATTTAAACTAGGACAATCTTTGTGGAAGTGTAATGAAAAAAAATGTAATGCAGGACAGGAGTAAGACAAAGAAAAGGGGAAACTGGAGATGGAGAAAAGGCAAAGGTAGATCGAACAGTTTGTGTGGAGTGGGAATCCAAACCTCTTATTTCTGAGTAATGAAGCTTTGCTTCCCAGAACTTGGAGCATGAAATACCGTTACATTACCTTGTCCTTAGCCATCAACTGGTGTGAGGCTGTTCAAAGGATTTAAATGTGTCTGTATGTGGTGTTTGCTAATCTAAATCTACTGCGAATGGATGGAGGAGCTGCTTAACTTCTTGTGTGAAAGGTTATTCTGTAGCTGAAATTGCTTTAGGTGGCTCAGCTGTATTTTGTCAATAAAATGTGCCATCAATAGAGGAACTGGCAGTAAAGTAGCTTCTGTGTGCTTGTAAATGGAAAGCACGTTTGAAGGGCAGCAATAGAGTATTTGGTGGACGCAGTCAGCAATTGTATCATTACAAAGTCTGTTTTCTGGGATTTAGAATTTGAATGTGCTTAATTGCAATGGGCTGATATGATTTATAGCTTGGACGTGATGGTGTTTTATCTATTCTGGCTGGTGTAAAGTGAACTGTGTGATATATGTGAGTTGCTGCGCTCTCTGCCCCTCTGCTCTGCTCTGGTGAGACCTCCCCCTGCAGTGCTGTGGTCTCTGCTCTGGGACCCCCAGTATATGAAGGACGTGGAGCTGTTGGAGGGTCATGAAGATACTCGGGGGCTGGAGCACCTCCCCTGTGGGGACAACTGAGAGAGTTGGGGCTGTTCAGCCTGGAGAAGAGAAGGCTCTGGGGGACGTTATTACAGCCTTCCAGTTTCTGAAGGGG
This sequence comes from Mesitornis unicolor, assembly GCF_000695765.1. Lineage (NCBI taxonomy): Eukaryota > Metazoa > Chordata > Aves > Mesitornithiformes > Mesitornithidae > Mesitornis > Mesitornis unicolor. The sequence goes on from NW_010171197.1 coordinate 6,367, forward strand.
TACAGGAAAGCTGGGGAGGGACTTTTTACAAGGGCAGGTAGTGATAGAATGAGGGGGAATGGTTTTAAACTGCAAGAGGGCAGATTTAGATTGGATATTGGGCAGAAATTCCTCCCTCTGAGGTGGTGGGGCCCTGGCCCAGGTTGCCCAGAGAAGCTGTGGGTGCCCCCTCTCTGGCAGTGCTCAAGGCCAGGTTGGACGGAGCTTGGAGCAGCCTGGGCTGGTGGAGGTGTCCCTGCACATGGGGGTTGCACTGGATGAGCTTTAAGTCCCTTCCAACTCAAACCATTCTGTGATTCTAAAGTTCAGTGAAGGGAAGAAAACCACATTCCTAATATATTTATGTATATGTTGGAAATGCACCCTGTAACGTCTCTGTTAAAGTATCTTGAATGCTTGGGGGTGGGGGTGGCTTGCCATGGTGTGTGGTATCAAGTCTTTTCCATTCTAGGTAGATGAGATGGCAGGAAGGATCTTGCCTGGTGCTGAACTTCTCATAAACTTCAGCAAGTTGTAGTATTGATTTATATCCTCAACTTAAACACATAGGCCAGGTTGGTCCTTGGTGTAGCTCTGCTTCCTGAAAGGGCAATTAGAAAACCTGTTGATAGTAATGCTGTAGACTGATGCCTTGTGCTTGTTTTTATAAGATTGTTTTTTTAAGTGAGAAATGATAGTATTCAAGGTAAGACACTGGGAATCAGGAGATCTGTATCTGCTTCTTGCTTCTGACACAGACTATGACCTGGAGCAAGCGATTTATGTTTTTTATTTGCCTGCTTCCTGCTTGTCCTGTCTAATCAGACTGCATTGATAGGGACCTGCAGGCTTTTTCTGCATGGTGTGTCCACAACAAGGCTTGGTCTTGGTTGGGGTCTGCAGGTATTGTAGAACAAGTGATGCTGAACAGTGTTTCAGCAGGTCTCACCACACAAAGTGTGATCGGATTTGTAAAGGACCTTTTCTCAGTGTTACTTCAGAGCAGTACGCTCTGGTGCATGTGGAGGGAAACGGGAATACTGTTGCTTAAAGCCTCCAGCTGATCTTGGTCAGTGAGATCACGTTGGCTGTTTCAGTCCATGAGTGCAGTAAAGTAAGGGGTACCTTGCCTGTATTTGAAAACGGGACTTTGAAATCATACTGCGCCACTACCTCTTCACCAGTGTTTATGAAATTATGTCAGTAGTTGATAGAAATGTTAAATACACTGTAGCTGGGCCACGTGAAAACCTCTAATGAGTCAGTCCAGCAGTCCCTATGTGTCTCTTGTACAAAGTAACTCGGAGTCACTCTTGGATACCAATTTAATCATTCTGCAAAGGGTTCCCTGGGCACCATCCCAGGGTTTTGGCCTGCAGAAAAATAAATGACTGGTTTTTTGCAGCTTGTTACCATTTCAAGGCAAGTTTGGAAATGAGCTGAGGCTGCTGCTGTGCTGAGCCACCACACAGGGCATGGAGTTGAGATGATCTGGCCAGCCCTTTTCTGTAGAAATACAGGTGTGCCCGGGCTGTGTTGTGACTGGTCCTGTCCATAGCTTCTCTCTGCTGTTGTATAGTGATGGATGGGCTGTCTGTGTTTGATCAAAATGGGTCTATTTGGCTGTGGGTGGGGATGCTGTTGCCACCTCTGGCTTTATCTGCTCTTCCTGTTAATATCTGCCCTGAGTAGCAGCAGTTTGGGTAATCTGTGACGGAAGATTTGTTTATTTAGCCTTTTTTGAGGTTTAGCTCTTCATTGAAGCGTCCTGAATACATGCGCGCTCTGGGGTATGCCAGCCAAACACAGTGGCTGTCCCCAGTTTGACACTTGAGTGAGTGATGAAAAGACAGGATTATGGAACAGCTGCGCTGCCTCACTGCAGGTGGTTTTCTTGAAACTGCTGGTGGACCAAGTATCTGCTTAATATCAAGCAACTTGAAATAAAAATTATACGTCTTTAGACTGGGAAACTGATTCAAGGGGTATGGAAATGCTCAAACAAATCCAAATTATTTTTACTTGAACCTCAGGAAATAAACAGATTTGTTCTTTCTGATTTACATGTGTGGTAACACAGGGGGTTTTTTGTCATAAAAGCTTTTCATGATTTTTCTTGTTGCACTAGAGTGTAGGCTTAGTAGCTTAAGGACCAAAAGGATTAATATATTTGGTTTATATTCATGAAGTACCTAGCAGCCTCAGCTAGAGATCAGGGCTCTTTCATATAAGATATTATGCAGGTTTCTAAAAGAATAGTAAAAAGTCCTTCTACCACACTATGCAGTTTATCAGTTTCCTGCAGCTTAAGACCCAGACCGCTTCAGAGGGCGCGTGTTCAATGAAGGTTTAAATCAAATGCGAGTAACGTTATGTAGGAATCTCAAATGAAAAACTAGTTTAATGTCAGCAGTTTTGACCAATGTAGAATCACTTTTAGCTTTTGTACAAAAGCAGCAGCTGGTTTAGTGCTCCGGTGGCTACTGGGCTAAAAGAACTCACTCTGTGAAGGTGGGAAGGAGAGCTTCTAGTAAGTATTTCCTCACTCACAAGACAAGGTGTTGAAGAAACACAATGAGAGAGATGGACTCTCCCAAAATCATAACGTACATTTTCTTACCTTGCAGGACACCATGAGGGTGGTGGTAAAGTAGGTGTGGGGTAGGAAGAATTGACATGTTAGCTGTAGATGAAACACTTGTGGACATGCTCCTCCAGCGGAGAATTGGAGAGCCAAGTGTGTTTGAATTGGGCTGGATCTGGTGGGCTCTGCTGCACCCTGCTGTGACTTAACCCAGGCCGGGGGAGTGTGGTAACCCCCATCTCTGGGACTTAAGCACCCTCCTCCACTGGTGGTGGTGGCCTAGCATCTCGCCTCAAGGTGAGCACCTCATGCCTCTTTGGTCTCAAACAACTGAGAGCCAAGGTACAGTGGAAGGAGGGAGATCTCTAAGGTGATTCTGTAACTGGAAAAGGAAAGATTGATGGTTCCCATCCAGGAGGTGGAAGAACTGGATTCAGGCTTCCCTGCACGACTGGATCAAAATGAAAGCCTCTTCCTTTCTAAGACGGGTGTTCCTTATGCAAGGACCTGAGCTATTCCAGTGGTTGGATTAAATAACATGTCCAGAAGGTAGAGGAAAAATTCTCTTCCTCAGCTGCAGAGGTGTTCACACCCTGACCTTACTGAAGGACTCGAGCAGCGGCTGCAGGCCACTCTCTATGCCAGGCTCCAGACTGAAACACTGAATTAAAACATGGAAGTGCTTCTTGTCAGGAGGAGCCTGACTCTGGAGCCTGTGAAGAAAGAGGCTTTGACTTTGGCTTCTGTTTCTGTGATGCTTTCTCCCATTAGATAAAGTAAATAAAATAGGAATTTAGTAAGAAAATCCAGAGTCCAGAGTTTTGAGCATCCTGGGTGAAGGTCCTTGTAGCTAAGAGTCTAGGGTAAATTGTCTCCTATGTGTGAGGAATCTGTGTTCTCTTTGGTCAAGTGAACCTCATTCTTCTAAACGTGGACAGAAGAGCTGAAGATCCATCAGATTAACGCTGAGTTTCAGTCTGAGTCAGGATTTCTCACTTCAGTGAGTACATGCACCACATCTTGTGCAGAAGAGCCTTGCTGGTTATGTGCCTGGTTTGCCTGGAAAATGCTGTTGGGCCAAGCCTCCTAAATTATGTGTACGGAAGTAGTATCTGAAGGCAACTTCTCCTCTCAATTCAGTTTTCACAGTACTCTTAGCTCACCTGATGCCTTAACTGCAGAAAAAAAACAGACTGCAGAGTTGCATTCCTATCTTTTGGTTTAGCAACAACTGTAGTAGCTGTTAGGAAAGCTCAGTCTCTTATTTTGGGCCCTGAGATGGGATAAAGGCGGTGTCAGTGCAGACTGACCCTTACTGGCATTCACAAAGGCAACCTTTCTTGGTTATTTCCTGTGTTGTGGCAACTGTATTGTGGTTTTGGTTAGTAAATTAGGACATCTTCTGACTTCTGGAGTTTGGGTTCTCGCTGCCCTTGTCTAAAGCAACAAAACAAAGTATTTGATCTAGGTCTCTCGTGGCCTGTAACAACGCCATCCTGACCAGGTAGTTATATATTCTTTGTATGTCTTTTTCCTCAGCCAAGAGGAATGGACTTTCTAGGATCCGGAAAGGGTTTTTCAGACAGGTCTTGCTGTTTTCAGTTGGCCTGGGGAAAAACACTGTTAGAAAGATGAAATTTGATGCTATGAAGCTCATGAAATAGTTGGGTTTTTTTTCCTGTTGCTGCTCCTGTTCTCACTCAATTATAAAACCTGGATAAATGTACCTTTTGGTATAAATATTACTAATGTTGGCAGTAATTGAAGGTGAAACTGGCAAATGTATCTATCAAGCCATTCCACAAAGTAATCATTTATGAACATAGCTCTATTAATTTGTTTAGTCAGATGCAGAGAAGCAATAAAAGTGATTGACTAAAAACAATTAAAACAGTAAAAGTAAATTGTTGAGTGCATTAAAACCTGCTGAGCCTGTCAGATGAAAATTGTAGGTTTAAATGTGAAAATTAAAGCTATTGATTTTAGCTTGTGTGTGTGACTACCAGAGTCCTAATTTGTTCTGGTTTTCTTAGCTAAAAGTTGCTGAGACAAGAATAAAGATAATCCTAAAACTCGCTCCCAAAAGGGCACAAGCCTTCAGAAAAGCTTATTTGATAAATATTTGTGTTGTCTTGGGAAGATAGGAATGTTTTTTGGAAGACTTATATTAACTGTCAGTGTATTGACACTGCAGAACTGAATATAAATATTTACCAATAAAGGTAACTTATTGTACTTCAAAGAAGGTGAAGAATGAGACATTGACAAGAGAGAAAATGCTGCATTGATACAGAGTAGATTACAGGGCTTCTCACTTAATTTATGTGTATGACTTTACTGTCATTTTATTTTTATGTGTTACAGTAAATCTTGCATTCAGTGAGCAGTGTTTTTTAGTATTCCAGTAAAATGACAGGACAAAAAAAGAGCTGTATCCAGACAGGCATTAAGGGATAGTGGTGGGGAATGAGGCTCCAGTGTGTGTGTGTGAGGGTGTCTCAATAAGGGCTGCTGTCACGAATCCAAGGAGCCAGGGCTTACAGCAGGTATTGTGTGGGGACTTGCCACTGTTAAGCAATAGGTCACGGTATCGTTTCCTGTTACAGTTTCTTTAGATCTCTTTATAAATCACCTTTTACACTATAAAATGTAATATTTGATGGTTAACTACTAGATCAATAGGTAGAAGGGTTTTTAAACCTTGCTTTGAGGAGTGTAAAGTGCCTCTTCCAACAGCCGTGGTTTTTTCTCCCTTGGCAGCAGTCTCCAAGGTAGGTCCTGACTTACAAACACTGTGTCAGTCTGCACTAAAACCTTCTGACCCTGGTATCATGACTGCAAGTGAGGGGTGCTGGGGAGCCCCGCTCTACAGCCAGGCATGACGGGGCTGTGGTAGGGGAGCGTAGGGGAGCTTGCATGGGAGGGTCCAGAGCAGCCCTTTGGGGATGTGCCCTGACTTGGGGTCTGTCAGGGAGGGAAACTCCTGCAGAAAAGCAATGAACTCCTGGCCAAAAGGGAGAACAGCCAATCTGGGGCATGTTGTTTGATGTACCTTCAGGACAACCGCAAATCCAGAGTTATGGGGTGTTTGTGGAGCTGGGTGCCTAGGATCAAATGCCTAAGATAGTGACATGAACAGTAACTACTCAGCTGGCTCCTTCTGCCTTGCAGTCTGCTGGTCTGGGAGAGGGAGGGTGGCGTCCAGCTCGGAGAAAAGAGCCACATCCGTCATACACAGCATGGAGTCACAGGCCAGTGTTTGTCACCCCAACCTTCCCCTTGTGGAAGCCGCCTACTGAAAGAACAGGCTTTTGAGATGGCAGAAGTGAGAGGGGGAGAGATGGGGGAGGTAAGATTCGAATCTTTCTATGTATGTGAGCAGCATAGAATTCATGGACAATGGTGGTCTCGGTAGGGGATTTTTTTTAAATGAAAAATTCAGATGCTAGGGCTGATTCATGTGAACTCTGTGGCGCACTTCACAAATTCTTGGGAGTCTGTTCCACCAGATGAACTCTTTCAGCATATACTTCCAATAGGTAACACGATAGAGAATACAAATAACTTGCAGTCACTATACAGTTAGCTGAAGTTTCTCTTTATGCTTGTCAAAATAACCAGTTCTGCCAGCATGCAGTGGGATAGGGACATCAATAATGGTGTTACTGAAATGCTATCAAGAAAGAATTGGACAGCTTTTACTTTTAAAGCAGTTTAGCAATTTTTTTAAATTTTATTTTATTTCTTTTTTAACAGGAGCTCCGTAGTCCTTGTTTAGCAGTAACAGTTGTGTTAGTTTTCAGCTGTCCGTGCTGGATCAGAAAAGGGTGAAGAGCCGTGTGTGTCAGCTGCCGTATGCCGTTTGCAGACAGACCCTGTCCTGCAGTGAGCTGCAGGTCCCCCAGCACTGCAGGGCACATCGTGCCGTATGTCTGTGGTGCCGTATGTCTGTACCATCGTGTGTGAGCGGCTGAGGGAGGCGAGGGGTCCCCACGAGAGGGTTAACTTGGAACCGTTGTAAGGAAGCTGTCAAAAGGGGAGTTGCTTTTGGGCTCTGATTCAGCAAAGCTCATGAGCATATGCTGAAGTGCTTTGCTGAATCAAGCTCTAGCAGAGAAACTTGTCAAAAGCATTTTACCTCTATCCATGCAGCTGTCATGCAAATCTTAAGCCTTCCAGAAACTCGTGTGTAAAGTATATTTTTCTAACAGCAACTCTCAATTTGAGCAAAGGTTTTTGAATGTATTTCAGTTGTAGACTGCAAGTCAAGCCATACTAATTTTCCCATTTCTGCCTTTTAAATATATAGTGTTTTCCTAGAAAACAAGAAGAAACCAGAACCTTTATTAAAGCTAACATTAAGCCCTTGTGTCACATAAAGCAACAGCCTGTGTCATTAAAACGCTTGTAAAAGCATTGCTTTGTGTCTCCAGAGTAGATTGCCTCATCGCATCTGTACCATCTCTGGCATGACCATTACCTCTGAAGTGAAAAAAAAAAACCCAAGTAAAAAAACCTATGGTCTTCAAATACAAAGGGAAAACCAACAGCATTCCAGTCAACTTGAGAGGCTCTTCTCACTGCACATACTGCAAATGACAGCTTACTCCTGCAGTAGTCCTGGCTCATGTTCCATGAAATGTTGAAACACACTGCTTAGGCAGTGATCCTGGGAGATGATTAGGATAAATAGGTGTGACCACAAATGGACAATAGTGTTCATGAGTATGCTATAGTAATGAAGCGCGAGAGTTGAATTTTTATGGTCTTACATATGTAGTAGATGTCCTGACTGTGCATTTTATATAGATAATAATTTATTCACACCAATTTTATTTTCATCAGTCCTAAAACTCAATGTGTTTTATGTTTAGCATTATCACAGGAGGAAACTATTCCCTTGAGAGCAGAGACCTAGTGAATTTTCACATAAGCACCACAGTAGCATTTCCTTCCTTGTGGAGACTGTAACATTCAGCAATTCCAATTCTGCTGGGAACTATAGCGTGGCACCATTATAGCAAATAATTGGAGCGGTTATGATCCCAAGTACAGTTACTGGCAATACCATGCTGAGCGTTTGAGGCAAAGCAGGTGTGATTTTTCTCTCTGGCTTAAGAGTGTTTCTTTTCTTGTTTATAAAGATGTGACTTGATCAGGACCAAATACGTAAATATATCCAAGTGAAGGTTGGCTTAAAAAAGATAAATAAAAATTGCTTGCCTGTTTATTAAGGGAGAAATAATGGGACACACGAAGCTCCTATTTCTCTTTGTGTGAGAAGCAGATCTGTGGTCGCAGCCCAGGGGGTCAGTGAGGTAGGTGCTATGGATAATGACTACGATGACTACGAGGCAGTGTACTGTTTGTATCCTGTTAATACCAATGTCAACTCCTAAGGCTTTCACAAAGGGCAGCGTTCATGCTGAGAAATGTGAGCAAGTAGAAACAAGACCAATTGTGCCCTAAATGGCTTGCTGGAGGCTTGAAAAGACGTTCACTGCACTACAACTGGGAACCTCAGACTTTCCTTAGGAAGCATGTAGCAATGAAGATTAAATACCTATTTTTATCCTGGATGTATCTCACTGTCTTTGATAATGTGTTGATTCTGAGATGTATTCTGTTTTGTATTGTAAGTTCAAGAAGTGAAGAGCTGGGTTTCTTCCAAAGGAATGTTGGTCATCTGGGGTCCTCCACAGAAGTGAGAAGTACTGCAATAAATTCTGTTTGCCTGCAGTTCTGAGGCTGTGAAGTGCTTCTGCAGACAGTCAAAAGATGTAGAATGAACCCCAAGTTTAACACAAGTGTTCCCATGAACTTTCAGGACTGGCTCTGGGGTTTTGTGTGGCCTCTCTGAGGATCTGATGATGATGATGATGATAAACCCGTTAGTCCCCTGCAGTGCTCTGAACAAAGGTGTTGTGGCAGAGGTGTGTGCCCTGTCTGTGGGGTTTGAGGTCTTGACCCGATAGTAAACTTGGATGTGCCTGTGTCAGCTTTCAACCGGTCTCACTGGCTGCAGTGGGTTTAATTGTGCTTGTTTAATGCAGGTCACTTGATTCCCATCCGCTTCTTCACCTTACCCTGATCAGTTTCTTAGCGCTGTGACTACAGAGGATGACAACTGGGCCTCTCTTGCTGTAGGCTGAATTGGTGAAAGATTTTGCTGATGGGGCTCCTAGAGCATTGCCTGTCCCAAAATAAAGCAACACGCAGTATTGTATGGGCACAGCACAATTCTTCAGGAGTGATCATGTAAGAGATGTTCTGCTGTATGACCAATGGAGTTTGTCTTTTGGGGGTAAAGACATGAAGCTCAGTAACGGAACCGAGACCGCGTGTATTTCACAGCAGCTTTTTGAGTTTGGGGTGTTCCTTTACTTTGCTGTCTTTTAAGGAAACTGCTTGACTTGGGTAATTTGGTTGCTAACCTTGTGCTCAGTCACTGGAACTGCTGCTCAGAAGTCCCTGGTAAAAGCAGTGGCGTTTGACAGCAATGCTCCAATATCGTATTTAATCTATCGAAGACAAATTATGTGAAGTCTCTGAAAGGGTATGGAAGATTCTCCTCCCCTGGTAATACGCGGCCTTGAACTTGTAAAAACCAGTTTACTTAACCATTTTGTAAGAAAAAGCTTAAATAGAGAAAGACGGACATTGTCAAACGCTCTCTGATATTTTGTCTAGCTAATTATTTTGCTTCTCTCTAGCTAATGCTGGAAAAATAATTATTTTACAGACTCTGGTTTTATTTTTTTTCCAATTCTAAGAATACTTTAGTTTTGCTGGTATTGGTTTGTTCTTTATGCTACGTGTTATAATTAAGCTTTTATTTTTAAATATTTTTTCAGTTGTAAGTTTGGAGGAAAAAAAAAGTGCCTTTGTTTGCTTAATGAAGTTGGTTTTATGGATCCATATAACATCAGTGCCTTAATTACTACAAATGGATAATAAACACTTCCCCATATATGAGAATGGGAGACACAGTGTGTGACTGTCATTAGGAACAATTGGATTTTCTCTTGATAAGTTGGTAAAAAATGTAAATACTACAAATAACCGCCCGAGGGCATGTTAGATAACCGTGCAGCAAGCCTCATTTGTACAGAAATGGCTTCCTCTGTTGTGGTTGAATACAGAAGAAACGGAATGCACATTAGTGCATAAGTTGCAATATTTTTTACGTTCTTTGTGAGCATTTTGCATTAAGGTGTCTGGTCTCCAGCTTTCTTGTATCACTGGAAAGTGCTGAGCATTGGCAAAGGAGCGGATCCGGATCTTCCTAGTAAGACACAACTCCTTGGCTTTAGGCAATTTAACCAACCTGCGTTCCATGGGATGTAGACAAAAAGCAGTCTTGTTCTTCCTGTGCGAAGCAGCTGGTAAGGAGCCTTTTATGATAAACAGAGAAAAGCAGGTTAGCCTTGGCCTGGGTCACCAGCCAATGAGCCAGCTCTTCAACCGAATTAGCAAAAGTTGAATATCACACTGCTGTTGATTTCAAGGAATGCAAGCAGTTCTGTCTAGGGAACATCATGACAAGTTTCACTTAGCAAACATGACCCTTCAGTTAGGGATTTACCTTAAATGAATTAATAATAAGGTTTCCTGTTGGGATCTATTGGATCTAGTGGAGTTCCTTTCTCTCTAGATCTGTTTGGGTGCTGTGAACATCCACTCTTGTTCACACATGGCTCTTTTTATGCCTTCCAAGGGTGTAACTTCTACAGCGTGACCCGGAGAGGGCCAATGCAGGCTTTTGAGAACTTTGGAGCAATGGGCAAAGCCAGCACAGGGCTGTGAAAATCACTATACTGCTCATGGACTCTCTGTCCGTATGTACCAGATGTCAACCTTGCTGGAGTCTCTGCTCACTGAAAGCAGGGCACTGCCAGAAACACATGGGAGAAAGGGAACAGGAGAGCAGATTGCTCGGGTATGATTTGGGGTGTATTTGCTGTGGCAGAGCAGCAGGTACTAACGGGAGCGCTGGGCAACCTGGTCTGGTGTCCACAGGGCAGGCTGGTTTCTGCAGCTCACTGCAGAGGGGTCGATCGTGGTGGTGTCCTGGCATTGGGATGCTCTGTGCTGTGCTGGTGTTTCTGCTGTCCCCATGGCATGGTGTGCTGGGCCTTGTTTCACTTGTCAGTGTGATCTGATCTGCTGAGGCTATGGTGAATGCAGGGGCTGCTCTGGGAATGGTTGCGCTTTGTTCTGGTCTTGCATTGCATTGTGAATCTTCATTTTGTAGAAAGCGGCCATGCCATAAATTGGGAAGAAGGCAGCACAAGATAAATTAGCTTTTATATGGAAGATTTTATGATGTATTCTTCCCTGTACAAGACGCCCATCATACCTACCTCTTAAAACGAAGACTGGTGAATAATGGCTTAGGCAAGCAATAAATACATAATGCAGTACCACCTTTGAACCTTGTAGCTTGTGTGCAGGTCAAAGATTATGTGGATTGTAATAATGATTTATGCGTTCGGTCTCTTGATATTTTTGAGACCATCTTTGCTTGTCTGTTGCTATGACTTTAATTATTTAATTAGTCTATTTATTTTTAGGAGGCCACTATGATCCTTCTGGTACTACTGCAAAGTACATTTTAATTTTCTTTTTTATCTGAAGTAACTCAAACTTTGTGTTCAGTATACACAAACTCATTGTGTTCAATAAGGCAGGCATATTCAGAAAAACGGAAATAAATATGTCTATGCAATTGTCTACGTTAAAGATTAACAAATTGTTAGAGAACTTGATCTATCATTAGTAACAGGCTTAGCAATTGTCTCTTTTTAGCAAATAACATAAACTTCTGAATTGCTGCAGAACAATAATTACACAAAGACATCTTGACAGATTCTGCATTAATTAATCTCGCACTGGTTGATTTGAAAACTTAAGCTTAACTGATGAATGATGACTGTATCTCAGAGATTCCAAGCTTAATGTTATTTGATGTTAAAAGTCCATCAATCAACCCTTAAGCATAACTTGACAAAATAATTTGATAGTGGCAGATGCTTGTTTTAACATCTCTGGTTCACGCTGGTTCTTTGCTGTACCTGAGGTATAGGCTTACCTCGCTTATGGCAAAGAGCTTTCCAACTTGATGTAAGCAAACTTCTTTATTTAGTTCCTTGCTCTCTGCCTTGCAGGGGCTTTGCTGCAAATAAGAGAAACCTGTACACAGTACCTGAGAGCTGTTTTTTGTACAAAGCTCTGTGCTCATCTTCACTCTTTCAGGCTGAACTGCCCGATTTGGTGACGAGTGAGCGTGTTCTGTTTGCTGCAGAGCAGCTCCACAGCCTGCATCCAAACACCAGATGAGCTGACCTCCCTTCTTGGTTGTCTCTTTCCTTCTGCGATTTGAAGTCAACTGCTCGTGGAGCAGCGGGTGCTCCTGCTGTGCCTTGATTCTTGTGGACCGCTCAGTGTGTAGCTTTCACCCTGTCCCTTGTGCTGACACTTGTCAGGCTCGTTTTGTGCTCCTTGCTCTTGAGTCCCAGGAGCACCTTGAGTAAGTTCTCACTTGGAAGAAGCTGTTTTTATGGTGTATATGATCAAACAGGGGTGCAGCAGCCAGGAAAGTCAACGTACTCTTTTCTCAATGGTATGTTCTTGTAGATGTGTCACTTCAGAGGTGGATGACAGACGTGATCCCTTCTTTTTCAGTTTGTGCTGGTCAAGTGCGTGCATTTCACAAATGTGCATTTGCTGTTACTGAAAACCTCAGGCTTTATCTCATTCAGCTTTTCTCTGCTACTTGATAAGGTGCAGGGTGAAGGGAGCTGCTGCTGGTGGTGGGAGGGATGGTGTAGAGTGTGCAGCCTGAAGCACTGAGGGGCTGTGGGGCTCAGAGGACAGCCAGGCCTCCAGCCTGGCCCTGCCATTGGGGTGGCATTGACACACCATAACTTCAGCACTAACTTGAGTTTTAACCTGCTGCCTCTAAAACACATGGCCAAAAGGTTTCAAAGCCCTGGTGTTGTCTGTTATCACTGGCATTTTAATCTGCTGTTAGCTATATTAATGTAACTTTTTTACTTCATGTTTCGGTTCCAGTGCCATTAACTGTCTGGGAGCTCAAGCATGGCCCATCAGAGGAAAACCTCAGAACAGCAGCAGTCAAATGTAAGTGGTACTGAACATATACAGTTAACTATCAAGTGTAATTGCAAGGAATAGCATTTGGAATAGATGACTATACGACAGCTCCAGGGCATTGTGGCAGATGCAACATAAGGTTTAATAAAATATAGGTCCCTGTTGCCAGTATTACTATATAAGAGTACTAATAACACAGAGAGTGAAAACATCCATCAAAAGCTGACAAATCTGACACAGATTATACACATGCACATGCATATACTAAAGATGCTACTTAAATCTGATGGAACTGCTAATAAAAATTCTTTAGTGGTCTTAATGAAACATCATTTTGTGCTTATTACTCCTTTCACGTGAGGTTATTTTTGAGAAACAATCGTTTGAGCATTGTTGGAAAAGGTTCTTGTAATTACAAAAGCAAATAGCAATATGTTGCCTGATAAATCGTTGGTATTATACCTCTGTTCAGAGAGGAGCTTACAGCTAAAGCTTGATGTTAAAACTTTAAACATGGTGAATATACACACTTATTTTTAGCTCAGAGACTGTATCTTTCTTACTGCATATTCCACCAAGAAACCCTGCTAGACAGATGACTCTTGTTTCAATTTGTGGGTGGCCAAGCTGCAGATGTATGCTTTTTCCCCAAGAACCAGAAAAAGAACATGTACGATTATACGGAGTTTCTGTGTGGGTAGTTTTGTGTTTGGTGGTTGTGTTGTGGGTGGTGGTGTGTGTTTAGGGAGGGGTGTTTGTTAGTTTATTTTTAAAAAGTCCCCAAACAAACACCAGGGATGACGTCCCTTTGAGCTGACCTGGCTGTTGCTGCTGTTGGTCCCTTGAGTGCCCCATCCAGGGAGCTGATGTCTTTGTTGGAGCTGGCAGTGCTGCCTTTGGGATACAGCCCTGGCTTGGGATTTGGGCTGGTGAGACAGCTTTGGCAGTAGCCTGATGGGCCATGTCATCCTCTTTCCTCCTCTAGAATACCTGCTCAAATGAAGTGTTCTGAGATATATTGGTGAAAACAAGTGTGGGCATGAGTGGGTGGGGCGAAACTGTGACTTAATTTTTATAGCAAGACCCAATAAGTGTCAGTCTCCTAGTTAAGCAAGAACAGCAGCAAGCTGCATGTTACTTAAGAGTTTAAAAGGTTACTGTCAATTAAAAATGAAGCCTATGGTTCAACTGTGTATATGCAGCCATTTCCCAACTGTATTTGTTTGTCACTGAACACACAGCTTCAGAGTTCAGCTTCCAGATCAATGTTTCTGCCTCGAATTTTGAAACCGAAGGTGAAACATAAACACCGTGAGCTGCTTGTGTATTGTGTGCCCTCCCCAGGGCTAGAAGCAGATGTGTGTAGATCCCAGCCCACTGGATCTCTGTGGTGCTGCTGCTTTTGGCTGCGTGGTCTTTTTGCCCTGCCTGGGACCTGTGTGTCGGACATGGCTACTGGCCCAGGGGGGCTACCTGGGGTCCTCTGGGACTGCTTGGGAAGCACGGGACTGTATCCCACCAGGGCTGTATCAGACCCCACTGCAGACCCTGTTATCCCTGTTTGGTGGTTTGGGTTAAATAACCTCTCTGAGGTCACCAAACACACTGGCCATGGTCTGCATGCTCAGGGACTTCCTCTTATGTGATCCATCTGGTCAGAGCAAAGCAAGGCTTTTCTGGAGCAAT
>NW_010171197.1:20762-42555 GCF_000695765.1 Mesitornis unicolor
GTGGGAGATCCAAGGAAACTGGGTACCAGTGTGCTTATGCCTTATCACAGCCTGTTGAGAGACTGGGATTAGCATAGTCTGGCCTTTTTTTGGAGCCTGTTGCAGAAGAACCGCACTTAATTTTCAAACATACATCATATTTGCACTCAAATGCAAATGCTAAAGTTTCTATAAGCCTATTGCAGGTGCTAAAGATTTGGCATCTGCTCTGGTGGAGTTAATAACACCAGTAAAAGAAAACCTAGCTATGAGGCTTGCTTAATAATACCTTAGAGACTGGGCTTGTTTCTTTGAAAATGTATGCTAATAGGTAAGCTGTTCAATAAACTTCCACTTTTCTTCTGCATAACATGTGTGGCTATTGGAGCATTTAGTCTTTGACCTTCCAAATTAATAACTTGCAGAATATCAGTGCTGCACTTTCCTTTGGAGAGACTGAGGCAGGGAAAGGGACAAACCCTCTGAAATTGGTCTCTGGATACAACTTGTTCAGACTTTCAAAGCCCCTACTCTGGGCGTGTTGAGCATTAGGAACTGAGCATTAAGAACTACGTAGAAAGGCTTATTAATTGTTATTGCTGTTATCAAACTTATGACAGCACTGGAACTATACAAAAGTGCTTCCCAATTCAGGAAGGTGATGTATAGGCCACAGTAGAGATTGTGCTTGCTGAAGTTAATATTCTTTAACTGTGTTCTTTGTGTATCTTATTAGATGTGTTTGTAGCCAGTGACCAAAAAAAAAAGGTGTCGAATTTCCCTGTTTTGTGATTCGGGTTTTGTTTTGTTTTGTTTTTCTTTTGTTTGTTTGTTTGGTTTTTGTTTTTTTCCCAAATGTGTGATATATTCAGTTTCCAAAGAGGAGGGATTTGTTTATATTGCATTGCTCTGCTGCAAGAGCTAATATATTAAACATTTTCCCAAAGGGTATCTGTGGTCTTTAATTAACTTTTTTCCCATAGGCCTGTAATACAGCATTATACAATATTTGGTCAGTACCCTGCTCTCCTGTGCCTGTGTAGGACTTATTGGCTCTCATTTCCTGGGGGACCATTATGAGTGCAGACAGGAAGAATGCATCAAATGGAAAGTTAATTGTGTTTAAGCTGTGGGTGAAAGGGAAGCAGGATTGTGACTTCCATTCTGTTGTGCCTCTATAATAGGAAAAGCTAAATATACAGTTTCCTAGGCCACCAACCCAGGAAAGCAGTGGGGGAAAAAATTACCTTAATCACACAAAGGACAAAATCTAAAATAGGCAAGTAGCCACAGAAAAGTTCATATTTCAGTTTGAAAGCTGGTTGCAGGATGATGACTGTAGCAGCGTGGCAGTATCCATAGTGATTACTCCTGAGGAAGGATAAAACCCTGTCTGCTTCCCAAAGGCTGCTGTGATTTGTCCCGTTATCCAGTGTGCACCAAAGCAGCGGTGAGGGATGGAATAGAGGAGCCCAGCCCTTGACAGGTTCATCATAAATCATTGCAGTGTGTTTGGGGTCAGGCTGTAGGCAGTGTCCAGCCAAACCATGGCTGGCATTGGGTCCTTTTTGGGGAAGCCAAATGGGGCACATTTGAGACTCGATTGCCAGTCACTTCCCACAGTTCTGGGGGCTCCAGACCCAGCGACATGGCTCGCTCACACAGAATCTGATGTGTGCAAGGACACGGGTTCCCCAGTGGGTGATAACATGAGAAAGAGCAGCTGTTTCGGAGCAGGATTTCCAATATCCCTCTCATTTGAGATGTCCCTATTGCTTACAAGACATTTTCATTGGAAAAGCTCCAACTGTCAGCAGCAATTTACCCAGCAAGGGTCTGTGATTTCCTACCCTAATATGGTTAATGGGGCTTGTGGAAGTGGGTCTTCAGATGTTTGCTTATCTGTGGAAAGGTATTTCCCCCTTGGTTTCCATGTGATAGTTCTAGATTTTCATTTTGGGTTTAAGGTTTTACATGAACTAATTTTTTTTTTAATTGCTGGATCAGAACATGCATGGCTTCTGATTTAGTTCTGTGCCTTCTACACTTGAAGTCTTACCTAGCATTGGAATTTCAGGACAGCTTTAATCCAGATTTCTTTGATACTTGACCACAGTTTACTCAAAAATTCATAAACTAGAGCAATTGGCTCGAGTGTGACGTTTGTAACATCAATGAAAATAGATTGTTCATCTGGAATTTATCATAAATCTTGTGTTTTAGGCTTGAATGGTAGAGGCCAGCTCCAGACACAGGGCTTCGTTAACTTCTACTAATGAAGAATGAAGTGTGGGAGAAGGTGGAATGGGTAAAACGGATCAAAATGCTCCTGTGTGATAATTCACTTGAAATGGAAGTTGAATATTGCCACGGTCTGTAGAGTGCACAGACTAAGAACGGCCAGAGACCCTGCCCAGAAGTGAGCATGTGTGTTCTTGTAAATCAAAATTATTAACTGCTGTGTTGGGATCTCATGTGCCAACTGCACATGGCAAGCTACATCACCATTGTGGCTTTATTGCTTGGATGGCTGTAGCCTCTAGAGATCTTAATTGAGGTTTCATTGCACTGTTCAGACACTTAATTAAAAAACATCAGCCCCTATCCCATGAGTTTAGCCTGCTGTCCAGTTGCTGCAAATACCTGCATGTTCTTACCCTCATTAATGAGAATAATTTTGCTGAAAATTAGTCAGACTGTAATAAAATAAAACTTCAATGTAATAGTGAACCAAGCGGATTGAGGAGTACTTCTGTGTGCCACAGTGGTGTTGCTGCCGCTTTTTGAGCAAGGGTTATAAGTAAATGTGTGTTCAGCTGTCAGCACATGGCACATCCTGTCACAGCAGGACCTGCGCTGATTTGCCCTGTATTCCCTTCATATCTAGGTACTCAAATCACTTTGAATTTTGCTATCAGTGAGAGATGATGGGATGTGACTGATGCTTGGTAACACAGTGACAGCGCTCATTGCTCAGGATCTTAACTGGCAATCCAGCAAAGAAGTACTTTTCCAAAAGTAGCCTGGGAATAGGACTAAGAAACCCAAGTGTGTGTGTGGCAGTGTTAAGCTTTAATACACAGGAATTCCCACATGCCTGCCCTTCTAAAGAATGCATAGATCGGGTACTGAAATGTGTTAGAGCTTCTCTCTCCTCAAAGACAGTGGTTTTATTAAGAACGCAGCACACAGATGCTGCTGTGCCTGACTCTGTTATGTCTGTAATCCCAAAACAGGGTGATTGGATTGAGGCACCCAGGCTGTTTGTACAGAACACGTTTAGATTAACTTGGAAATGGTATTTTTCATTGAGATGGGCAAAGTTAGTGATTTTCTTGGATATTTATGTGATATGCTTTTTACTCTGAAGAATGCAGACTGCATTCTTTTTAACAGTTTATTTGCAAATTGTTTATAGCCTAGACAAGAATATAAAATTGCTGTACATTTCTAATCTTGCTGGTAGCACATTATAAAAAATATCTCCTGCTATCAGACATCATTAACTGTGATTTAAATAACTGGCTGCTTTGATAAGGGGCTATGAGGGGCTGTTTTTAACTACCTTCTCAGTCTCCAACTCTTCTAACAGAACACTGCTAGACTGAATTCAGTATTGGTATAAATTAAGTGTGTGATTTCAGGTAGAATTAAATGAAGATGATCATTCATGGAGAGATCTTAGAAGACATCACAGGAATTTCTTTCTTTTTTTAAACTTTGACCAGGATTATTTTCTTGTGTAGGTAAAGGCGATGCATTGGAGCTGTGTACAGGAATAACCCTACACATTGATTTGTGATGATCTGACACTGAGTCCATGTCTGGTCTCACTCGATCCTCATAGGAGAGCTCAGGCTGTCAGGGTGAGCATGTGGTGTGAGCACTGGATGCAGAAGGTCTGTAGTAACTGGATTTGTGCCCTTCTACCAGGTGGATGTCGTGAGTGCCACAGAAGCAATTCCTGGAAGCTGTGGTTATCAGGTCATGTCACTGCACCATGTACAGGAAACACATGGCAATGTCGGAGACCAGAGCTGGGTCATCGTTTGGTTTAGCTGCATGTGGTGGATGTATCTGAGTAGTGCTTATGTGCAAGAAAGAGGAAAGTCGTGTATATATGCTTAAAAAGGAGTGAAATGGGTTGTTTCTGTTTCATTGATGGTGAGCACGTAAAGGTGCCATTGCAGAACTCGTTCAAGCCTGAAGTAAATGTCTTTGAGTTGTTAAAACTTCAGTGGAGTTAAGCAGACTGTTGTTACTGGAGCCATCCTTGCACAAATCCCCTGTCAGCAAGGCAGTTCTGTGGATCAGTCTTCAACACTTTGCAGAGTTTGCTAGCGGCCAATGTTAAAATCCAGCAGAGATTAATTATTAAATACATTCTTTCCCTTTCTGGATATTTATGGCGCTGTGAGAGAACACCTCTGTCTTTGGAGAAGGAGATGATGCCGGTGACAGTTCTGCTAAGATCCGTTACAAGATGAAGATTCATGTTGTGTGCCAACGGTACTTGGAGCCTCCTGCTGCATCTGTGCCTGTCTGTAGCCAAACGTCCCTCTGGAGGCTGGCAGTGCAGTGGCTGCTCTCTTGATGGTTTGTCCCATCTGTCACTGGTGCTGCAGCACAACGAGGGCCTGGATCTCTTCTGACCGGTTTAGAACCCACCAGAGCTCTTCTGGCTTCTACATTTAGGGCCTGTCTGAAAATCCCAGTAGTTGGGGAGAAAAGGGTCTGTCCTCTGCCAGGAGCCTTTGAGTACTGAACCCAGTACAACAGCACTCTGAAGGCAGCAGGGCTGTTACCAGTACAAGAATGAGTTTGTATGTGGGTCTATATATGGATTTCCCAAGATTTGGAATCTCTAGGAGAATTTAAAGCATCTGAATCTTTCATTATCTCAGCTCTGGTAAAATATGAAGGCTTTTATGCTGTGGCACAGTGCTATTTTATTAGAATTTATTTTTCAGTAGACCTCAGGAAGCAGAGGAATTGCTTTCAAACAGCCTAATTTATGGTCTAATATTTATATAGGACTGATTCGCAAGTAATTAGGTATCTGTGCTTGTATTGAATTGCCTTTTAAAGAGCAATAACTTAAGTCTAAAGAAAATGCTGTGGAGTTTCACCCATTCCAAGGTCTAAAACTGTTTGTTTTCCAAAGTGAACAATGGGTGATGTTTATTTCCCAAAAAAAAAAAATAACAAAGAAATCTGTGTCTTTTTGGATATGGATGTACGAAGGTCTACTTTTCTGTGTCCAGGAGTCTCCATGTCTCCCTGTAACACTGGTGTTCTCAACACTAACCACAATGTGTGTTGCCTGTGTGAGAAGCTGGACTCTAGAAAAACTGAGTTTGGATTTCCTCAAATCTTGCCTTGGGATTTTTCTTTCTCCCCTCTAAGTTACAGAATTCCCACAGCTCTCCTGGGGCTGCTTTATACTTGGCACACTCCTTAAAAATGGCAAAACGAGAGCAACCAGGGCTTCTGTTGAAGAACAAGAGAAGTGGGGTGAGTGGGGAATGAGAAGAAAGAAAACTTGTGCGGAAGAGGAAAAAATATTAGTTTTATTGGATCCTGGTATATCCAGAGTCATTGAGAAATAAGGGCACTTGCCATTGTACCACTACACATTAGAGAAGCAGCAAAAGCAGTAATGGGTCTTTCTTCTTTTGTCCTTCATGATTCCTTTGCTTTGGCTCCCTCTTCATTTTTAGTCAGAGGAATGGAACGTAGCCAAATGAGGGTATTTTCTGGATTTGGTGTATTGTGCCATCAGCCAGGACTGCTTCCCTGTGTTATTGCTGTACGCTGCTGGGCTTTTACACTTAAATGGATGAAAAGCAGCTGGATTACTTCTAGTGTGTACTGAAAAGTACTTGATAATATTGTATTTAATGAATGTGAGGAATACTTAATCCTTCTGAAACTGAAGGCAAAACTCATTGCCTTAACCTATTCTTAAGTGCTTCTTTCTGACCTTCTTTAATATTGCTTTTTTTTGTTCTTTTACAAGTTTTCAGGTTCACTTTTTGGCCCTTTCTCTGTCGAAAGGTGGTTCCCAGGTACACAACTCTTGGAATAAAGAGGCTGGACAAACTTCTGTAGCTGTGATTTTCTTCTGCCTTTTATGTGCAAGGCTGTGTTCAGTGGGATCTCTGGGTCAGAACAGACCTGTGCACTTCTGTGCACTAACGTAATGCAAGGAAAGAATGGACTTGGATATCTGTGCAATTATAATCTCGGAGTCTACAGAGCAGCGGTATGATGTTTTGGGCAAGAAGGAACAAAACCCACCACAGTGATGGCCAGAGACTGTTCCTCACCACACAGCCTTGCTCTGCCAGCCTCTAAAGACAGATGTGACCGTATGTATCCAGTGGGCTATACCTGTCCATTTTCCTGTTGCTGCCACCATTTGCTGCTCTTTTAGTGCTTCTCGTTCTTATGATCATTCTGTTAATCGTTCCCTAGGATCAGATAAAAAGGTGAGAACACAACATGGTGTTTAACGCTTGGTGTCTGGGACAAAACCTTCATCAAATACCAACTGAAATGGTTAAATCTGGTGCTGGAAATGTGGTTCTTGGAGGTTAGGAGTTTAAGGGTCTGTCAGCACAGTGGGAGGTGTAACGCTAGCGGTGGGTGAAGCCAAACAGAAGAACAGAAAAGGAGGAAATACGGCAGTCTGCTTGCCCTGATCTCCATGCATGTGTCAGGTTTATGGAGACTGGTAATGCTTCATCTGCACTTTGTGTGGCACTTGCAGGCTTTGAGGGTCTGCTTTTATTACCCACAGCGCTGATAAATGCATAATTACACATAGAAGTGTCCTACAGGCATCTAAGAGAACAGTTCTTGCTGCTATTATTTAATGCTGGAGAAAGCTTTACTCTGCAAGAGATCTCTTATTAGCATGTTTTACTTAATTTGTTCTTTGTTATTGGTTTGCTGTCCTGCAATTACTCCTGCAAATTGTAGCTTGGAATTTGCTAAAAGCATCTATTACTATAAGCAATCCCTATACTGAGAGCTAGGGCAATTAGCGCAGAAGCAACATACAAGCTCATATGGACGCTAAAATTTTATTTTGGGAAAGCGTCTGTTGGCTTGCACAGTTTCCTTTCTGATCATGTTAGCTAAATCCATGTCTCCTAGGATATTTTTGTTAATTTCAGTAATATATGGAGTGAAGATTCATTTACTAAATACCTTCAGACTTCAAGTATGAAGTCAAAGTTCATTGTATTCCAAAATACAACCTTGGATGTCACCAACCTACAGATGAAATATTAAGTAATACTTACCTTATACTGACTTTTAGATCTAGGCTTTTAGCTGCCAAATAACTTCTGAAAAAGAGTTTAAACTCGCAATGATTTGAAGTTTGAAATTATTTTGAAGAGTACTTTTAAGAATGTCACCTGACAACTCCTCATTGATACTGCAGAACACTTGAAATCTGGACAGCGTTGTCAGTGAAGACCTCTTCCCTTCGATGGACTTAAGAATACAGGCAGAATAGAATGAAGACCAATAGTCTCAAAAGTGCTTGAGATAATCAAATTCCCAGCTCCTATTGAATTTCAGGGGTACTCCAAGCAGTAACGTATTGGAGAAAAATGTGATCTACAGCTAATTACTGTGGTGCTATTGATAACTCAGTGGCTATTTGAATTCAGCCACATTAGAATATACACTGGTGTTGAAGAGACTGCCTCAGTGCAGTCACCTTGCAGCTGTCTGGACAAATGTCATTGGTGATGGGGTGAGATAGGAGAAGGTCTTGATTTCAGTTGTGGAGTGACAGTGGTTTTGTACCTCTCAGGTGACTGACTCCCCTTTTGGCACAGGAGGTGCAGGAGTGGAGCCAATGTAA
Organism: Mesitornis unicolor; assembly: GCF_000695765.1. Classification (NCBI taxonomy): domain Eukaryota; kingdom Metazoa; phylum Chordata; class Aves; order Mesitornithiformes; family Mesitornithidae; genus Mesitornis; species Mesitornis unicolor. Next base: position 28,624 of record NW_010171197.1, read on the forward strand.
TGAAGCATCTCCACTGTTATAATCATCTGACTCTGCAGTCACTTCAGAGCTCTTACAACCTACAAGCTTTGTTTCATCATTGGCTCTTTTGGAATGAATACTGTTCTACTTTCAGGAAAGCTTGGGAAGTCTCTCAGATGCATCAAATCTCTTATTTTGGATGTGATCACTGTAACAGGATTGATGTGGAAAGTTCTCTTGTTGGCAGTTCCTCCAAAGGCACACAGGTCCAAAAGTCACCAGTGTCTAGCTTGACCTCCACATCAAGCTCAGCAGAGCTTCTTTGCTTGTATACAGAAAGAAATGAACTGTAGATTACTAAATTGCTATTTGGCTGTTTTCACTGGCAACGTTACTATGGACTTCACTACCCAGCTCTCCTTTTTCTAGTTCTACTTTTTCAGATGATAAAGTATAAACAAACACTTATTTTTGTGTCGGTTTTGTCGATTCTAGCCGCATCTGTTCTGAGGCTACAGATTCATTCAGGCAGAGCACTTGTCAAGGCAGTTTTTAATCACTTGCCCCTTTAGTTACACTCTGTACAATTACAATAACATTTGAAACTATTTTCTCCACCAAAAAAGAGAAGTGGAAGTGTGAAATTCAAAGTGAGGACGGGGAAGATCCTAAGAACTTCATGTAATGAATATTGTGGGTGTCTTCCTGAGAGATGCCAAAAATTCCTGTTCTGTTTCTACTGATGAGCTTCACTTCATGAATGAGTGGTGTCTAAAACCCGATCTGGCTGTAGGTGCAGCACGCTTGTGATCCTGGCTGTGTTTCATCGCTAGCAGATGCTCACTGCAAGGCCATGAGGAGGCCTTGTGGGTCACAGCACTGGGAGGTGACTGCTTAGGTTGTGTTTCTAGGGGAGAATTCCTGCCTGATGGAGCCCTTCGGAAAAGGGAAACCACAATTTAAATTAAAACAAACAAAACCATCCAACCTGTGACTCTTTCTTGGATGCCAGCAAGGAATAGTTTTTGTGGAGAAGCAAGTAATTTTGTAAGTCTGTGTCTGGATGATCGCACATTGGTAAGTTCGACATGCAAAATCTATTCATTTTCAAACTGCAGTGTTTCCTCGGTGTCCTAGACTGTCAATATAATTTTGAGTAGGGTTAGTTCTCATCAGTGGTAAAATGCTATGTTCTGTAGTTCATTTTGTGGTGCTGTATTTTGTAACTTAGAGGATTTTTAATCTCTTAGTGAACACCAAGTAGATTAGTTTAGAAATGTCGTGATGGGGCAAAAAAGACTAAGTGCTGTGTAAAAGAATATATTTGTGACTATGCATTGTCTGAAGAGTGCTGAGGCTCTGTGGTTTGGACTGGGGTTACAGAACCCTTCCAGCCGTGTGTATTTGGGTTGGTGGGCTGGGCCGAGGGATGGTATTGATAAGGAGCTGGTGTTGCAGTACATGAGGGTGGAAAGCTGGGTTCTGAACAGCTCCAGAACTGGGGGCTCAGACTGGGTACCTGCAAACCGGTCCATTTCTGGCACGGCTGAAAAGACAGTGATCTGTGATCCTCACAGGAGGATGGAGGATTTGTTTCTTACAGAATTGCTTAGTCCTGTGGATCAAATTCTGTGGGATCATGGGTCGCACAGTTCAGTTATTCCGTTTGTGGCATCCAAAGGTGCCACCAGAAGGGTGGGATTGCACAGGGGTTCATGTGGAGCCCTGGAGGGGTAGGGCAACTAGAAATACCTGGCATTATTTCTAGAACAAACAAACACGTTTGGTCTCCAGCACAAGAGCAGTTTTTCCATGTCAGAGTTTTTCGGTAGGGAAATAGAAACATCCAAACTGCACATGCAGAAGGTCACCATGGCAGCTGGGACAGCGAGATGGATGGTTTTGTAGCTCTTTCTGTTGTGTTAACATTTTTCCCTCTAATTCTTTCCCACTTTTTGCTGGGCTGCTCGCCAAAGGTGCTGCAAACAGCAGAGTTATGATGGTGAGATTGCCAGCACAGCGTTTTGTAAGAGAACGTGCAGGGTGAGACGTGTCTACCTGTCTGTAGTGGGTACTTGGCTGTGGTGTTTTGCTGCTCACACAGCTCCTGGGGATCTGGACAGAAGTCAGACTTCTTTGAAAGTCGATGTCCTTTGGAACAGCACAGTACTTATCTGCTGTGCATTGCTCTTGTACTCGAAGGCACTTGGCTGACCTCTAATTTAATCTTCCTGACAGTTTAGTTGGTTTGTTTATTGTGGTGTTTGTTTGTTTTTTAAAGAGCTTGTGCAGACCCTTTGTGTCAGTTCAGAGGTCCAAGTGTTTACCTGTTTACATCTTTGGGTGTCTTGCTTCTTACCCTTTTGCTTTTGGCAGCCTTTACAAGACCTTCGTTTTGGCAGACAACCACATACGTGTGACTTCTGCTGTTAGCTGTTCTTCACTAAATGATATGGGAGAGTTGAAAAAGAAATCAGCTTTTAACTGTGCGTTCTTAGCACAGATTGCTACCCACAGCCTCTCTGCTTCACGGGCTATAATGGTGAGGTCAGTCAGAGTTTTGATGAAGATCAGGAAAGTGTTGATCACTGTGTGACTTCCTGTGCACCACAGCCAATGCACCCTTGCCCATCAGTCTCTGCATTAAGCTAATAAATTATTTTTGGGCTCAGATGTACCATTCTAGAAAAACGTCCAACATCAAATTCAAGACTGCCAAAGAAATAGATTGCTCCATTCTTAGGTACATTATTTTCACTATTATAATGTTTAGATTCATACAGCTCAGCTAGATAAATGTGGTCTGATGGCACAGACATCGAAGGGATTCAGGTAGGTGCTGAGGTCACACGAGTAACGTCAGTGTATTTGTAGAATTAGCACATGGCCTTGTCCGAGGAGGATGGATAGAGGTGAGCAGCACACCAAACTGGCTGAACTGAAGCAGAGGAGGAGTCGTTCTTTTTCCTAGGCGTGGCCTGGTCTGTATTTCTTTGGTAGGAAGAAGTACCAAGGTAGTTTATCTCACGTTTGAAGTGCAAGCCGTTATGATTCGTGATGGCACAGAAAAGAGCAAAGCAAACGATGGTGATTGCTGACAACGAAGTGCAGTGTCCTGGCACTGCAAAGTACAGAGCTGCAAACGCATGGCAAGAACTACAGCCTTCTGGGAACATGGAAATACCTCTGCATCTCATCCACACGAGGGCATTTCTGCTGGAAAAAATGTGGTGGCTCTTCAGTCTGTACCGGTGTGCTTCTAAAGGGGTTGATCGTGTGGGAAACACATTATACTAATGCGGATAATTAAACACCGAAGCAATCGGGTGATGTGGTTGTTTGAAGGTTTTAGATCAAAGCTGAAGTTTTTCCAAATAATATTTTGTAGGTCAGCTGGCAGGTATAAAATGTCTATGTATGATATCTTCTGTTTAAGTAAAAAGCAATTCACATTGGATTCCACCCACAGATATACCATATAAATAGTGATACATTTTTCATGCCTGGTACATTATCTTTGCGACTCTGCCATAGGAGATGTACATGAATAATATATCTGAAGACTACAGAAGATATAGCACTTCTTGATGGAGAATTACATAAGAATTTTCATTTGTCTATCTTGGGTAATACGTAACTTAACCATTCAGTTGATGGATGAACGTAGTGAGCAGGATTTGTTGAACAGGTTGAAAATCAAAGAGCAATGATTTCTATCCCCCTCAACCCCTCAGCTTCCACACAATGATCCATCAGTATTAAATCCTTAGTTTAATTATGCTATGAATTGCAGAGGGAAAATGCACACAACAAAATCAAATGAGGTCTGTGAGGTTTTATCTTTCCTCCAGTTGTCAATAAAGGAGGCTCTGTTTGGTTTGTGGAAGATGCACGTGGGTGTGTGTGCTTGCAGATGAGTGCAGATGTTTAACAGTCTGTCCAAAAGCCAACTTTGCATTTCATGTGGTGTGTGGAAAGCACAAAACAACAACCCATGGTGGGCTGTGAGGTGTGGAGAGGTCGAGTCGGGTGTACCTGAGCTGCGGACAGTGGTGAACAGCAGCAGAGACATCATTGCACACATGATGTGGTTTTCATTTCCTCAGTGTCTGCTAATGGCAGCTGAGGGCATTGGATTTGACGGATTCCTGCCTGACCCCCTGCAGTAATTCATGTGTCAATCTGATTACCACGGATCTTTCCAAATCAGACTTTTGGAAGGTCCTCAGTCAGTCACGAGATTGAACCTCGGACAGCAGCAGGGGAAGGCTTAGATCTGGAGGTGGCTTCAGAGCTGGGGTTCCCTGAAGCCGTGCATTACTCAGAGCTCTGTTTCACCTTTGTTGTTATTACTTTATTGATACCTCTGTGGCCTTAGGAACTGATGAGTGAGTGCTGTGCAGGACAACATTTAATGCAACAAAACCTTTTGTAGTGGTCTCTGTGAAGGCCGCTTGAAAACGTTTCTGTCAGGATTACGTCTTGGAGTTTGACTTGCTTACTTTTGTTGTAATCATACTTTAATCTAGTATTTAAAGTAATTTTGGTTCTCCCGACTCAAAAATAAACCCTAACAAAAATGTAAAAAGTTATTCTTGTAACTTAAAATATTCACTGTGGCTAAGCAGACTTCTTGCATAAAGCTTTCTTTATTCCTAGGGAGTGGGGAAGGAGCGATGATTTTTGTAAAGGCCTGCTAGCTTTTTTGAGTAAATAATTTGATTTTGCAAAATTGTTTGATTCCAAAAAGCTGCCTCTTGCTAACGTACAGCAGCCAGTGACTGATCAGCAGAACTCAGCGGGGCTGTTTAATGAGGGGTGAGGACAATACGAATGCAAATCCAGGGAACAGTTGCTTTTTCACAGTTGGTAGACTGCGTTGCAGGTGCATTTTCTTAATGAGGGTTAATTTGTCTCATATTTTAACCTGACAATACTTGGCATTGTTACCATATAGGCTTACTTAAAAAGGTAAAATGAAGGGGTTTTTATATAAGATTGGGTATTTGATTTCAAGTAATCTGCTGGTGCTGAATATTAACTGAAGTTATTCAGATCAGCCCTATTATTTAGATTTCTGAGGGAGAAGCCATTTTGATTATTTTGACAGTTTGTAGCAAGGCCAAATTCTGCTCTGTTCCCTGGGTATAAATCCTGAGAGACAGATAAAACTGACAAGATTGCAGTTGATCAAGATTCACTGAGGGAGAACCAGAACCAGAAGCAGGCTCGAGTACTGCAGAAAGCAACAAAATGGTCTTGTAGCACCGTTCATCTTTGCCGTGTGTTCCTTAATACTAAACCATGTTCGGTTCAGGAAAACATCGGTTTGGTGCAGGTGAGCAAGGAGAAGGTGTCCTGCAGGTGGGTGTTTCAGAGGCAGGACCCACAGCCCCTCCTGAGGAAGAGGTCATCGTAGGGACCCCCACTGTGTGGATGGGTGAACATGGGCATTACCAATTCTCACTTGGGTACCCTTGGCCACTGCTGTTCTGGTGAGCGAGGTGCATGTGCAAGGAGGAACTCGCTGTCCTGCAGGGCAGCCTGCTGTCACATCGAATCCAGAAGGGTTTGCGTGAGCGTGAGCTCCTGGCCCAGCTCGTGTTTAACAAGATCTCCCTATAAGGTTTACTTTGCAACTGTAAAGAAAAAGAAAAATTACACTGAGCATAGGCAAAAGAAAAGGCTAGCTGTTCTGCAGTTGCTTATTAAGCATCATGTGTAAATTATCCATTGTTATCCTACTGTACTTCATAGCCTTTTAAATCTCGTATGCCTCTTGTATCGACTTGTTTTCATCCAATATGAGCGCTCATGAATGCAGGATGCTGAAGTACTGGGTCAGAAATCAATTCCATCCTTCTGAAATATTACCTCTATGCCAGTGACTTCTGCTTCAGGGAATCTAGTTCAATATCCTATCTTACCCTCATATAGATTACTTCTCTAGCTTTCTTATATCTGGAACATGCAAAAGGATATTCCTACTATTGTAAAGTAAATAACACCAAAAAATCAATGTGTGAAAAGTGTCCTTGGTATCTCTGGCAATTTGCAAAGGAATTTAGTGTTTTTTCTCTCACTTGAGATCTGATCCTGGTGAATAATAACCAAAACACACCATTGCCATCTTTATACAATAAGCAAATGACTTTAGTTTGGTCTTTAATAGATACTCGTGGAAGAAAAAGCAGCATAACCTCTGGCATCTGAGTTGAGACTTGGTGAGGAGGCCAAAAAAATCAATGAAGATCTCTGAAGCTGTTTCTCACACCTCAGACAGAGCCCTTCTCATTCAGCAAGGAGGTGGCACAGGGTGGTGTGTTTCCACTGGCATTTTCCGTGTTACTTCAACTGCATGAACACAGAATTGCTGTAAGGATTTCTGTGTTAAAAAGGTGCTATCACATTTGACCACTGAGTTCTCTTTAGAAGCAGATGTTAATAAGAAAGTGGCTATGTGATAAAATAAAGCTCTATTAGAATTACAGGGGGTGCTATGAAGGAATAGCTTGTCACTCGTGGTGAGGCACAGTGTTGTAGTAGGATAATCACAGAATCACACACAATGATAGGAGTTGAAAGGGACACTGAAAGCTCATCCAGTCCAGACCCTGCCAGAGCAGGATCACCTAATGCTGTGAAAAATAGCAAAATGGGGTGGATATTTGTCAAGGGTTGTGCTTATGTAGTTTTTTTTTTTCCCCTGACTAACAGTAACAGAACTTGGTGTTATGAAGTTTTTATTATTAAAAAAAAACAAAACCACAAACAAGAACCACTCCCCCCTCCCCAAAAACAACAAAAGCAACCAAAGCCAAACCCAGACAGAGAACCCAAACCAAAACCCACCTCCCCCTTAATTCCCACCTGAGCTGCAGAAACTGGTACATGGCAAGGAAATTATTTCTTATTTAATTCCAGGCAATCCTACATAGCAGTTTCCTTTTCGCCTGCATTTTGCTGTCACCCAGGTGTCAGCTGTAAGAGGGGACTCTTTGCTCCCTGCTTTCCAGCACGGCACACAGGGGAGCTGAGGTTTTGGTGGGAAACTCCTGACCTGCTCCTCTCAGGGCGGGTGGCAGTGCCCGTCTGAGTCCTGCTGGTATAATGTGCCTCTTGTTTGCCTTTTGAGTGTCTGCAAACCTGAGCTGTCTTCTTGTTGCTGCTTTTCACCAGTGCCGTGCTCTACGGTTTCACGCATTGCGAGGACAACTCTTAGAGAGTTTTGCCTCATTGAATGCTGTAGGTGCAACTAAGATCATAAATCTCCGAGGTGACAAAATGTAAAATCTACATGGAAGATCTAATCTATCCTGTTCTGACTGATAAAAAAGAAGGCTCGCTAGTGGGTAGTAAATTAAGATGCAATATACAAGTTTTACCTGGAGGTGTTAAATCATTTGACCATATCAGGCTCATAGGACTGTCTTTGTTAATAACTGCTGCGGGGATTATCTGCCATGGGGCTAGGAAAGAGCGCAAGGGAAGGTCAGTGTTAGTTGAGCCTTTCCTGTGTAAATAATGGCTTTGCAGATCCTCCTGGATTACTTTTGTAGTTTTTGTGATTATGCAGTTTTTCATCAAAGCGTTGGGGGGTGCAGCACTGTTGCATACCTTGAACAGCAAAGCATGGGATGGAGATGAGCATGCAAAGAAAGACTTTCTTCACTTTGGAGAGGGAGACAGGGTGGTTTTTTGTTTAGGTTTCCTAAATGCACAATCAGTGAGATATAGGGGTAAAATATCCATTTATTATTTCTCTAAGCCTCTGTGATAAAGGTGATTCTGAACTCTGTTGGGTGTCTCCTGATATACATGTATACATATGATATATAATACAATAATTTATAATATAAAAAGCCTATGTCTCATGGGCTTGTTCCCCTCCGTTATAACCAGTGTCACAAGGCAAGTCCCTGAGCACTTGCTCTGTGTGCAATGCACAGGTGCACGTACATGCAACACAACACTATTAATGGTTGCAAGCCCGACTCTCGGTAGGTTTTGTTACGATTCTCCCTCTCCACTTTAAAATTGAGTGGTAGCATTTGCCCTTGCAGTTGTATTGAAACCCTCACTGCAACAGACTGTTCCCGCTGAGCCCAGGCTGCGTGAGTAGAAGTAAAGCAGGTGGTGAGCCTGCTGTGACTTGGAGGGTTTGCGCAAAGGATGGATTATGTATTTCATGGAAATTTTAAGCTCTTCCTCCCCTCTTTCAGAATCTGGAAACCTCAGATGAATCCTAAAACTAAAATCTTGAAGCGTATCTCTACTTCACCTCAGTAATGTGCTTCCCACCCTGACCCAGTATTTTACAAAGAACTTTGTTAAAACCAGAAATTCAGCTTTAAGATTGTTGATGAGGAAATCTGTTCTTTGCCAGACAAATAAGTGTGCACAGGGGATTGTTTGTTACACAGAGAACCAGTGTTTGGGGATGCAGTTACTGTTGCGATTGAGCGGGGGTAACCCAAGCGTTTTCCAAAATCTGATACAGAATGACCCATGCAGAATAAAAGAGCTCTTCTGCATGCCATTACTGCTGCACAGGTTAACAGGAGCCAGGACCTGTCTGAGTTTGCCATTACTTGCTGAGGTAGTTTAGGCCTTGATTATCAGAGTAGCTCACAGCACTGACTTAACTCTGCTTCTGCTGAAATCAAAAGGGATTGGGGTGAGGCCAAAGCCTTTGGAAAACCTCACTGCTGGGCTCCTGGTGCCTCTGTGCAGAGCAGCATTGTGCTCTGTGAGAGACAGGGTACCTGGAAATGCATGGCTGGATGGTGTGTTACAGAGCAGACACGGTTTGTCAAAAGCATGGCCAGGGTTCTTGAGCACAAATCTTAACTGAATTTGGGGGTTGGCAACGGAGTGTACCGGCAGGAGGGCTTCACTTAGGAACAATATGAAAGATTTGGATTGCTCTGGGGGCACTTTGCTGCAGAGGAAGTAAAAGCCGTGTCTGTAACTTCAACAAAGTTGTCTGTTTGAAATGTGGAAAAAACCTAAATCACAGAGAATTAAATTGTTTTATATATGCAAGGCAATGAGTTTGGGGTTTTGAATTTTTTTTAGCTATTTCTGCTATCAAATTTCTTTAAAAGAAATGTTGTAAAATTTTGAAATTAGAGATAGTAAATATTTCCTTGTAAGTGTGGTTGTATAGAAAGGGAAGGTGAGAGGGATTAGGAGAGTGAAATTACCTCAGCATCCAATACCATCTCTTGCCGCCTTAGCCCCCTTCATTCTTCCATTTGTTTTGGGGTGGGAGGTACCTCATTTTGGCTGCTTTTGTGGAATGAAATCAAGGGGAAAGAAATAAACACCTACACAGTAATCAGTCAGTGCCAGGATGATCATGTCACTTCATGTTGATGTCTTTCCTGGAAAAACAAAAGCAAAGCGAGGTTGTCCATGGCAGATTGGTTTGTCTGTGGCATCCAGCTGAATCCTGGCCTTCTCCTGACCCTCCTTCCTGCAGCATCCTCCGTGTGGCACCAGGCAGCAGAGCCAGCCAGGGCAGGGCTCCTTGCCCTCCTTTGGCAGCGGAGCTGAGCCCTCTGCGAGGTTTGTAGTGCTGTAAGGGGAGGATGGGTTGCTCTAGGACTGACTGGCTGTGTTAACACCCACAGCTCTGTTTTGCTTTGCTTTGTGGTTTAAATAGGCTGGTATTAGTGTTATAGCTGTGTTCTGTGCCTTGTAGCATTATTGCAATGAATGATCTGTCAGTGCTTTCAGGAAAAGGTGTTAATTTCAGGCAGTTACAACTCAGCAATAAAAACTTGCTCCAAGCAGGAATACGAAATACAAGTGCTTAGTGGTGGTGTTAATATTTATGCACAATCTCTCATAACAATTGCTTAGCAATTTAAAAGTTATTTCATTTTAACTCTCTTTTCTGACTGCACTTTGGAAGGATGCTTTTCTTACTGCCCATATGGGCACCAGGTATGTCCTGCAATAAGGATGACTTTGTCTACAGGGGATAGGCATTTGAGTCAGCTGAGAATCCAAAATTACGGATACCAGCAATCACAGCAGTGAGCAACACTTCAGTGTTAAAACTTCTTGCAGCTTTCCTCACCGCAGCATCTCCTTATTGAGGCTGAGTGAGTATTCTTTGGGAGAAAAAAAACCAAAAACCACCAACACATGGTACGTGGGATAATTCCCTTGCTGTTCCCATTTCTACTCCAATGAGAAGTTTGTTTGGCTGAGGCTTCCAATACATTTGCTTTCTTTGGGAGTTTGCCAAAGGTTTCTGTGCTTATTCCTTAGTTTGCATCACATTCTCCAAGCTGTAATGCTGATTTGGTGTCTTTTCATGTCAAAACTAGTATTTTTCCAGTATTTTTTTTAATCTCTTGCCATTTTGAAGAAAATGGCAGCAGTCAATCTTTAAGAGTCTAACATTGTCAAGGACTGTGAATTGCATGGGGATTTGAGGCAGACCCTCAGCTGTTCTCCAGTATGGCTATCTCAGTTTAAGCCAGCAAAGGAGCTCCATGGAAGATCTTACAAGCATGAGGAATCTTTCCAACCATGGCCATTACTTCATAGTAGTAGTAGTAACTGAATTTCAAGTAATGTAAGATTTGGGTGAGATGCTGTTTAGTGATTTCTTACAGTAGCACTATGGTCAAAACAGACCTGTGCTGCAGGGTAATGTGTATTTAGAGACAGAGCTTAGCTCGTAGGTGGTGTCACTGACCAGTGCAGTCAGTGGATGGTTTGATATTTTCAAGCTGTGAAGCAGCAGTGTTTGCAAGGAGGCTCAGGCTGAGTTTGAGCAGTGGTAACACTGAATAGGAACTCGCTGCTCGTCACCTGCTTTGCCTGGACCGTCTGGTAATGCTGCCAGGGTGCAGCAGCACTGGATGAAACCTGTGGTTCATCTTCCAGAAGTCTGAAGTGTTAATACAACTTACTGAGAAATCGGGCATCTCTTGGCAAAATTTCCCGTTCATACCTTTCAGTTTTGTGGATGACTTTTTGGGATAACCCTAGAACTGCAGAGGAGCCTGGTTTTGTGGTCCCAGGTTTTCTGGTGGAGAAGCAGCTTCTGAAGAGCCGCACACCCCGCAGGGAGCTGTGCTGGTCTTGATGGGATCACCTGTACAGACCTGTGAGGTGTTTGGGGTTTGGAGGTTGCTCTACAGCTATCTGGCCTCTACCAAATTTAGGGTCGGCAAAACATCTTGCAAATCTGTTTCTTTCCTTTTTTTTCTGAACTGCTTGGCATATTCCTTTCTCTCTACCCATTCCATGTAGTAAATCTTGCTCTTGCTGACAGCTCTGGTAATTGCCTTATGTAGAATGAAAGCCTTCCATTCTCTTTCTCTATTTTTATAGTATGCAACCTTCCACAGCTAAGTTTAAAAGGACAGAAAAATTCATGGTGTTTGCAGTAAGAGCATGTTTTATGCTTGCCTGCTGCTACAGCAGAGAGAACACTGCCCTGATATGGAAATGTCAGGGGCACAGGCCTGTATCTAAGGCAGTAAATGTTTCTTTTATTTCTTATTTCACTTTATGCTGGTTGCCGTTAATTTTAAACTCTTCTTGGCCTTTGCAGCAACAAAAAGGGTAAAATCTGGAGGCTTTTTTCTGCTCGTGAACCAAGTCTTCCAACTTCCATGAGACTTGTGCATATCCTGCTTTCAGAGAGCTGGGAGCTCTTACAAATGCATGTAAGCACTGGGACACTGCTGCCTTCAGGCTGAAGGTATTATCTGTATCTGATGAACTCATGCAGAGCAATGGGGATGAATAGAGACAAATGTCTAAAATCACTATTTATAAAATAAAATCTATCTTCCAAACACTTGTGATGCTGACCCACTGTGGTCTTAATGCTGCTTTGTGGTTTTTAACCATAGCCCCCCATGATGTGCAGCAGCTAAAGCTGCGTCTTCTTCTTTCTGAAGTGATATTTCCATTATGTTCTGTATAAATAAGCCAAAGAAATGCTTGTCCTCTTATACATAAAATAAATCCTTGTAAATCTTTTCAAGGGTGCCTAAATAATTTATGGTTGGTTTCTTTTGGTTTGCGTGCCATATTGCTCGCTTCTGTTGAACAGTTTATACAGCACAAGCTTTCCACAGGAATCACTGCAGTATGTGCTGTTGTCCCCGCTGAAGAGCCGTCCATTACGTTCCAGTAGCCACAGCCAAATGATCCAATTCTTCTGCTGGTTGTTTTACCCAATGGTTCATAAACCAGTGGCTGTTCTTACACGAGGTAAGATAAGTTTTGTTCTCTCACAATAATACGTTTCTCATTTTTTTCTTTCTTAGCAGCAATCATGATTAAAATAAAAGTTTCTTAATTAATTTTAAATTTCCAAGTAATAGACCACAAAAGATGGCTTCATTAAAGCAGGTATGATTGATTGCCCGTTATTTTCAGCCTCCAATGGCCCCTTTTGACCTCCCCTTTTTTTCCCAGCCTCCGCTTTTTCCACCGTCTCCCAGTTTCCCTTGGCTGTTTCTTTTTTTCCTGGCCTCTTGCTCTGTTTCAGCTTCCCAGCCCGTTTGGCCCCTACTTTTTTTGTGGTGTTCCAACCCCCCTTTTGGCCTCTGAATTTACCCCTCCCCCTGGCCTCATACCCACTGCTGGCATTCATTCTGCTTTCTCAATGGGTGTGGATTCTGTCCTGAATTTGTCTCTTTATGTGTAAATAGGTCCTCAGTATTGCGGTTTAGGCTGTTTTCCAAACCAAGTGATGACTGTTTTTTTGGGAGAATATCCAAAAATCTTACAGACGTTGCAATCTTTTCTCATTTTAATTGAGGGAAAAAAGAATAGCCTTGGAAGACTGACGTGTTCTATGGCGTTACTTGCACTGAGGTGTGGAGATGGCGTAGGTGACCGCAGCTGATGGGATGAGCTGATAGGGTCTGTGGTGTGCCAGCACTTCTGACTTTCAGTCTCTGGTTAGAATTGGCCCCAGTCCCTAAATCTGACCCTGTCTTGCCCAGACCTCTTCACTGTGCCTTTGAATATGTGCAGTATCCTGTAGCTCTGAGTCGGTTGTAGCGTCTTTAAATGCTGTATACCTTTTCTAATATTTCAGATAAGCCCTTCTATGGATCTTTAGGTGCTATGATATCTAGCACCGAACCATAAATGGTGTGCGAATTTGTATATCCGCTCACAACAAGGCCTAGAAGGCATCATTTTGTGTGTATATGTATGTGAACTCCTAGAGATGATTAATAGGGTAAAGACACATGCAAAGGATGAGTACCTGGAGTTGTACTTTCCTCGCATATGGCTGACAAAGTCTGAGTCTGTTTTGGTAGTCTCTTGGGTGTTTGAATTAAGTGCCTCTGTGAAACCGAACTGTGGGAGAAGACGGTGCAGCTGAGAAGGTCTCGTCCCTGGTCCTGGTGCTCCCCTTCGCCCGTGCCATGCAGACCCGCTGTAGTCCAAATCTTGTGTTATCTGCCCTCTCAGCAGTGAGGGGTTGTCTGACAACGAGGTGATCATCAAATACAGCTTTTGTGTGAATGAATAACCAAAAAGGTTCATTAAAAATACATGAACACAGATGGCTGTAGAGTAAGAAAATCACAGCTGTTTGTTCTCTTACGGTTCTTGTGAACACAATTTTAGTTGAGGTGCCTGAACCACCTTTTAAAGCTCTGGGAGGGGAAGGACAGCAAACCTCCTGCCTTTGAGAAAAGCACACCAGGAGACGTTGCTCTACTGTAATTCACGTGGCGTGTTGCTCTAATCCATAAAGCACAGCCCTGTGTTCATATCCCAAAAGGGCATAATTATTTCATGATAACAGTTCTTCCTACAGTGGCTTTACTGGTATTGTAAAAAGCATTAATTGTGGAGAAAGCCTGTATTTTTGGTGCTGGCAGTTAAGAATATTGAACAGTAGTTGCAGCTGAGATGGTGATTCACAGATGAATGCAGCTCTTCAGACTTGCCATTAGCTAGACACCACTCTTT